>NC_134357.1:101571585-101666585 GCF_048569485.1 Anomaloglossus baeobatrachus | reverse complement strand
CACACACACACACACACACTCTCAGCTTTATATATTAGACTAGCTGCACTACCCGGCTTCGCCTGGGTTAATAACTGCTATTAACAAAATAGAATGTATTAACATTCCCGGGATAGAATGTATAAATAGAATGTATTAACTCCCGGGATAGTAACTGTCTCTCTGTTTCTCTCCCATTCTCTGTCTGTCTCCTCCTCTGTATATATATCTCTGTCTCTCTCTATCTTTGTCTGTCTGTCTCTTTCCCTGTCTCTCTCTCTCTTTGTCTGTCTCTTTCCCTGGCTGTCTCTGACTGTCTCTGTCTCTTTCTCCGTCTGTCTCAATCTCTTTCTTTGTATGTCTATCTATCTATCTCTTTCCTTGTCTGTCTATCTATCTCTGTCACTTTCCCTGTCTGTCTCTTTCCCTGTCTATCTCTTTCCCTGTCTGTCTCTTTCCCTCTCTTTATCTGTCTGTCTCTTTTCCTCTTTTTCCCTGTCTGTCTGTTTCCCTGTGTCTGTCTGTCTCTTTTTCTGTGTCTGTCTCTTTACCTGTCTGTGTCTGTCTCTTAAACTGTCTCTCTCTTTCCCTCTCTTTCCCTGTATGTCTCTTTCCCTGTCAGTCTGTCTCTTTGTCTGTGTCTGTCTCTTTGTGTCTGTCTCTTACCCTGTCTATGTCTGTTTCTTACCCTGTATGTGTCTGTCTCTTTCCCTGGCTGCATTGTGACACGCCAACATTCCATATAAGGGCGTGGCTGCGCATTCTTCTGAAATTCTGTCTGCACTGTGGCTCCCAGCTCCATTCGCTTTAATGGAGGCAGATTGTTTGGTGAATAACTGTAAATAGTGGGGTTAAAATTTCCCCTCAAAACATAGCCTATGACGCTCTCGGGGTCCAGAAGTGTGAGTGTGCAAAATGTTGTGGCTGTAGCTGCGACGGTGCGGATGCCAATCCCGGACATACACACACACACACATACACACACACATACACACATTGAGCTTTATATGTTAGATATATATATACACACACGGTATACACTGTGTGTGTATATATATATATATATATATATATATATATATATACAGCTCTGGCAAAAGTGAAGAGACCACTGCAAAATTGTCACTTTTTCTGATTTTTCTCTTTATATTTTTGAGTAAAATGTAAATTGTTGTTTCACCCTATTAACTACTGACAACATGTCTCCGAATTTCCAAGCAATAAATTTTGTATTTAGTTTCTGAAAATACTAGTTTATAGAATAAAAGAGCAAGGGGCGTAACTACCGTGGTCGCAGCAGTCGCGATTGCGACCGGGCCCGGGAGGTTAGGGCTCGCGGCTGCCTGGCAGATCAGCAGCCAGCTCCTTTCTGTGAGAGGAGCTGCGCTGTTCTGCCGCAGACCACGCGGCGCGGCGGCCGCTATATGACCCGGTCGCCGGCGCTGACACCGGGCCCCCGTGGTGTCAGCGGTAGCGTCACCGCGCTCCTGTCATTCACCGCGTTCCCGTCACCGCGCTCCCGTCACCGCACCCTGCTTTGATATTGCATAGAGCAACAGGGGCCGTTCTATGCATCATCAGTCTTCCCCTGTGTCTGTGCGGTGACGTCACTCCTGTGCGACTGCTGTGTGTGGTGAGAGCACAGAGCACAGGAGGACACCGACCGGAGCCACAGGGGAACGAGGACAGAAGTGAGGACGGGCAGCGGTGAAACAAGTAGAGGTGAGGACAGAGCTGCGGTGAAAGGAGAAGAGAGGTGAGTAATTTTTTTTTTGTTATAAATCTGTGAGTACACGGGAAGGCTGGCTGCAGGACACATGGAGTCCTTGGAGGGGGCCTGGCTGCTGGACACATGGAGGCCCTGGGGGGGGGGCTGGCTGCAAGACACATGGAGTCCTTGGGGGGGCCCTGGCTGCAGGACACATGGAGGCCCTGGGGGGGCCCTGGCTGCAGGATATATGGAGTCCTTAGGGGGGGGCCTGGCCGCAGGACACATGGAGTTCTTGGGGGGGCCCTGGCTGCAGAATACATGGAGGCCCTGGGGGGGGCTGGCTGCAGGACACATGGAGGCCCTGGGGAGGGCTGGCTGCATGACACATGAAGGCCCTGGAGGGGGCTGGCTGCAGGACACATGGAGTCCTTGGGGGGGAGGCTGGCTACATGACTCAGGGAGGCCTGGGAAGGAGCTGGCTGCATGACACAGACACCCTGGGGGGCTTTCTGCATAACACATGGAGGCCCTGGGGGGGCTGGCTGCATGAAACATGGAGGTCTATGGGGCTGCATGATACATGGAGGTCTATGGGGCTGCATTATACATGGATGGAGGTCTATGGGGCTGTATAAGAAACATGAAGGACACCTTATACATGAACTATATGGGTGCAGGGCCGGCTCCAGGTTTTTGTGGGCCCTGGGCAAAAGAGTCTCAGTGGGCCCCAACCACACATAGACATGCACAGATACATACAGGCACACGTACACATACTTATTTAAAGAGAAATTCACAAAAACACATAAATAGACATAAATCTAGATACAGTCATATACACTGCCATATACATACATAGACATAGACATAGATACACATCATACATGCACACACACACACACACACACACACACACATTATTTTTATATATTTATCCTGTATATATATTTCTAATATTGGGAAGCCGGCAACAGCCTCATTCACCTCCCGGCTTGTCTAACAGACATGGCCGCACATAGAGCACACTAACACTGCTGTATATACATCACAAGAGAGGCTGGGGACAAACACAATACTGGGGGGAATACATATTACTGAGGAAAGGGGAATAAAGCTCTAGAGGAGGGCAGTGACTGAGGTGGGGGGGACAGCTGCGAGGTGGGGGGGTGACATGCAGCTCTGGGTGTATACAGCTCTGGGGTGGGGGGGGACATACAGCACCTGGGTGGAGGGAACATACAGCTCTGAGGGGGTATACAGCACCTGGGTGGAGGGGACATACAACTCTGGGGGTATAGTAGTATGCAGCCCCCATATTGTGTTATGAAGCCCCCATTGTCCTCCATATAGTATTATGTAGCCCCCATATGCACTATGCAGCCCCCATTTAGCACAATGCAGACCCAGATAGCATTAGGCACCTTCATGTAGTATACAGCCCACATATAGCACAATGCAGACCCAGATAGCAATAGGCACCCTCATGTAGTACACAGACCTATATAGTACAGTGCAGAGCCAGATAGCACAGTGCAGAGCCAGATAGCATTAGGCACCCTCATGTAGCATACAGCTTGTATATAGCATAGCCTGTATATAGCACAGTGCAGAGCCAGATAGCAGTAGGCACCCTCATGTAGAATACAGTGATTAATACTCAGTGGCGTAACTAGAGTTTGATGGGTCCTGGTGCAAAATTTGGACCGGGGCCCCCCTCCACGTACACCAACACTTAGGGTGCGGGATAATGACACTCACACTAGGGGTACAGGATAATGATGCTGACACTTGGCTCTTACCCTCAGCACCCAGGTTTCCCATGATCTGAAATTCCTCTATCAGTACCCAGCTTTCCCATGTTCTGATATCCATCTTGTCCTCAACACCCAGTTTCCCCATGCTCTCCTATACATCTTTCCCTCAGCACCCAGCTTTCCCATAACAGAGTAAAGCTGGGTGCTGAGAGATGTATAGCAGAGCATGGGAAAGCTGGGTGCTGAGAGAAGATGTATAGCAGAGCATGGGAAAGCTGGGTGCTGAGAGAAGATGTATAGCAGAGCATGGGAAAGCTGGGTGCTGAGGGAAAGAGCCTTTTTCCCTCAGCACAAAACATTCCCATCCCATACTTGTATCTTTGTCCTCCTTGTATATAGATCTCCAAATACTATAATGGCCCCCACATAGCCTTCCGTATAATATAAAGGGTCCCACATAACCTGTCATATATTATAATGCACCCCCATAGTTCTCCATGTATTATAATTCACCCCATAGTACTCCATATATTATACTGCACCACAGTCCTCCATGTTTTATAACGCACACCCATAGTCCATGTGTAAGGTAGCCTCCATATTTCTCCATTTATTATAATGTAGCCCCCATAGTGCTATATGTATTATAATGTAGCGCCATAAATCATCATATTATATTTTGCAGCCTCATACTCCTCCATGTATAATGCACCCCTAGTCCATGTATAAGGTGTCCTTCATGTTTACTATGCAGTCCCATAGACCTCCATGTATCATGGAGCCAGGCCCCTCCAGGCCTCCAAGTGTCATGCAGCCAGCAAAATAAAAAGCAAGTACCTCTCTTCTCCTTCCGACCCCTGCGATTGCGGTAGTTACACCCCTGGCCCCATATGTCACACACCCTGCACCCCCATATCACACACACTACACCCCCATATCTCACACACCCTGCTTCCCATACAGCCTGCACCCCCATATCACACACACTACACCCCCATATCTCTCACACCCTGCTTCCCATACAGCCTGCACCCCCATATCACACACACTACACCCCCAAATCTCTCACACCCTGCTTCCCATACAGCCTGCACCCCCCAGATCTCACACACTACACCCCCATATGTCACATACCCTGCTCCCCATACAGCCTGCACCCCCATATCACACACAATACACCCCCATATGACACACACCCTGCCCACATATCTCACCCTGCCTGTACCCCAACTTACCCCTCTCAAACACTCTGCACCCCTTCACATCCTTCTGTCAGTCTGCAGCCCTCATATGCCACTCACCCTGCAGCCCCCTTTCCCCTCATGTCCCCTCTTTTCTTATTACCAGTCATCATGTCTCCAAATCTCCTTCAGGATTCAGTATCTTGCTTTCTGCCCGGCTTCCTGTGTCTCCTCCCACACAGTCACATGGGCGTGACATCATCGCAGGTCCTGCAGGATGGAGATTCCGTCTTCTGTGCAGGTCAGGAGCACTCCTGCAGCTCAGAAACGGCTGGTGGGCCTCTCCAGGTCAGGGGCCCCTCTACTGACACTGGGCTCCCCTGACTCACAGGTCGGCCCCTATGTGTACTAGTGCCGCTGTGTAGTGGCCGGCCTGTGAGTCAGGGGAGCCCAGTGTCAGTAGAGGGGCGGCTCACTTCTCCTCGTTCCCCCGCTGATCCGGTCTCCTCGGCGTGTCCATTGCTGTCGCTCTCTTTGACCTCACTGCAGGCACGCAGTGATGACGTCACCGCGGTCTTCTGCAGAGCTCTCAGAATGCCGACAGTCACAGCGGGGAGAATGATAAGAGAGGGACGCGCCGCTCAATCATTGCTCTCACTTGTATCTGCACCTGCGATGCCGATGCAATTGAAAGCTCGATACTCGGCGGGGGGCGGTGACAGCGCGGCCACCGGGCCCCCCCGAGTAGCGGTGCACCACTCCTGCCACCGCGAGTGGGCCCCCCGGTATGGCAGCTCAGGGCCCTGGCATTTGACCGGGTTTGCCGGGTGCTGGCGCCGGCCCTGTATGGGTGCATTATACATGGAGGAGTATGGGGCTGCATAATACAATATGAAGGTTTATGGGACTGCATTGTAATACATATAGGACTATGGTGGCTACATTATAATATATGGAGAACTATGGAGGCTACTTTATACGTGGAGGACTATGGGGGTGCGTTATAAAACATGGAGAACTGTGGTGCAGTATAATATATGGAGAACTATGGGTGAATTATAATACATGGAGGACTATGGGAAATGCATTATAATACATGGAGGTGCACATATGAAGGGTTATGTGAGACCCTTTATACTATATGGAAGGCTATGTGGGGGCCATTATAGTATTTGGAGAACTATATACGAGGGGGGGGGGACAAAGATACAAGCATGGGATGGGAATGTTTTGTGCTGAGGGAAGAAGGCTGTTTCCCTCAGCACCCGGCTTCCAATGCTCTGCTATGCATCTCTCAGCACCCAGCTTTCCCATGCTCTGATATGGGAAAGCTGGGTGCCAAGGGAATGATGTATAGCAGAGCATGGGAAAGCTGGGTGCCGAGGACAAGATGGATATCAGAACATATGGAAAGCTGTGTTCTGATAGAGGGATTTCAGATCATGGGAAACCTGGGTGCTCAGGGTAAGAGCCAAGTGTCAGCATCATTATCCTGTACCCCGAGTGTCAGTGTCATTATCCCGTACCCTAAGTGTCGGTGTACGTGGAGGGGTGGGCCCCGGTCCAAATTTTGCACCAGAGCCCATCAAACTCTAGTTACGCCACTGAAAAGAGCAATTTACATTTTACTCAAAAATATAAAGAGAAAAAATGAAAATGTTGCAGTGGTCTCTTAATTTTTTCCAGAACTGTGTATATATACTGTCACGCTCCCGCCGTCACGGCACCGCTCCTTACCCACTGATCCAGTCTCACCGTTACATTATCACTGCTTAGCCAGTGATCTGGTCCACGGGCCCACCGGTCATGGCTGCCGCTCCCGCTCGTGCTCCCCTGCATCCTGCTCCCTTGTGTCTGACTCTGAGTGGTCTGATTCTAAGTTGTCTGGCTCTGATTCTGAGGCCCATGCATGTGTATAGGGCAGGGCCGTGCCCACTCACCTTAACTTATAGGCCCAGCACTCCTGAAGCAGGATATGACATGATGCTGGGACAGGGTATATAGGGCTTCCCTTTCCATGTGGGTGGCGTCTGAGCAATGTGTTCCTTGAGCTAGATGTCAGGTCTCTCTGTGCATTGCATCCCTATTAACCCTGTGTCTTCCGCAGAGCCCGTCTGCCATCCTGACCTGGTCCCAGAGTGCCGATCTCCCAGGAAGTGTCCCGGTGACCGTGTGCTGAGGATTCCGCCAACTCCTGTCAGTCTGAACCCGTCACCTGGACTTGGCCTGGCGACCTCAACCTTCACGCCCAGCTGGACCCAGATCCCGTCTGTTGTTCCAACCCAGCACCTGAACCTTATTTCGGCACTGTCTCCTGGAACCCTGTGGCCCCAGAGACTCCGTACTACCAGTCCCCTGAAGGACGCTGTTCCCGTACCTACTCGTGTTCCGGCTGCCGTGCATTTAGGCCCTCTGGTGGGGCGACCAGACAGTCCCTGTATAGGGGTTAGCTCTCGGTTGCCCCTCCAGGGGAGTCCGGTGCACAGTCCAGTGAATCCACCACCAGGACATAACATATATATATATATATATATATATATATATATTTGTACAAAAATAAATAATTTAAAAAAATTACGTAGCGTTCCGAGGTATTTTTGATTCTCAGCGCAGATAAAGCGGAGGGCTACGGGCTGCCAACCCCATCTGCCTCGCTTTATCTACCTGGCAATCAAAATACAGGGAAGCCCATTAATTTTTTATTAATTATTTAAAAAATAAATAAATAAAATGCATGGGCTCCCGCCATATTTTGTTCGCCAGTCAGGTAAAGCTAGGCAACTGGTGGCTGTGATTCTCGGCAGCCCGCAGCGGCTCCTGGTAATAGCGCATTGTTTCTTAGCACCATTTCCAGGTGCTTTACCCGGCTCATCCAGTGGTGCACGCTGGGTAATAAAGGGGTTAATACCAGCTTTGTTTTCTCAGATGGTACTAAGCCCGAAATTCATGGTGTCACGCCAAATTAGACATGGTCACCATGGTCTCTGTAGGTGAAGGAAACAGTCAGGTTAATTTCTTCCCATAAAACTACTATAAAGAAATGAGAAAATAAAATAGTATTCTTTAAATTTCATCACTCGGTGAATTCAAACCAGCAACTTTCAAACATGTCCAGCAGCCCTCCTAGCTTTTCTAAGCTGTCGAGCCACTAGGAATTATAATGTGAGAGGCAGGATTTTATATAGATGAACCTACAATGCATCCTCTCACACAGGACACAGAGCTCCATTGTACAGAGCAGCATCTCTATCTCCTGTATTCTAGAGGGAGAGGAAAAGAGATTTTATTTCTTCTAATAAAATTACTAAAAATAATGAAAAAATAAAATAATGTAATTTTATTACACTTTTTTATAAAATAATAAACATCCCAAATCATCAAATAAAATGGACATATTTGGTGTCCCTGTAATCGTAATGACCCGAACAACACAGCGATCAGATTATTAATGGGGATTGGTAAATTGCGTAAAAAAAATGGCGCAATTTATTATTTTTCTTTATTAAAACCCATACAAAATGTAATACAAATGTACTGTTGAGGCCATGTTCACACGTAGCATAAATGCTGCTTTTTTCTGCAGGTGTCCGCACCACGAGCGCAATAATGTTCTCCTCTGATTATTGCGTGTCTGCGGTATTTTTTATGCATTGTCTCCCTTATTTCATACATGTTTGTTGCAGATGTCAATCCTGAAGCTTATAAAGAAAAAACCCTCAAATCCGCACAGTTCAGCGGTGTCTTTAGACATAACAAGGGCGGAGATTTCATAACGTCTTATCCACTTTGCTTGGACAATTAGTCCATCTTCACATGTAGTGTAAATGCTGCATTTTTTTCTGCTGTTTTTTTGCACATTTATTCTGCTTTGTTTAATTGTCGAAGCAAAGTGGATGTGATTCCATGAAAAGATGCCGCTGAACTCTGTGGTTTTGTTTTTTTTTTCCTCTGGAGGTTTCTATGTGGAGCTTAAAAAAAGACAGGAAAAAACCTCTCTGTACTATAAAAACACTTAAAAACGCAGATTCACATCAGAACCAAAACGCGTTAAATAATGGATAAAAGGCATAAAAAAATGCAGCAAAAATGGATTATGTAGTTTGGTGCAGACCGCGTCAGAAAAACAAAAAATGAATTTATGCAACATTTGAACATGGCTTTATAGACTGTCATATAACATATAAATATTAGAAAATTCTGACTGCTAAGACTATGAATGAACAGTCTGGAGCATCTGCTGAATGACTATTACTGCCAAATGGGTGTGGTGTGGCTAGGGGCGGGGTCAACATTTGCTGCAGGGTGCTTTAATAGATAATAGATTAGATACACAGATAATAGATAGATTACACCAGAGGTCTCAAACATGCAGCCCGCAGGCCCCTTGAGGCTGCTTTTTGTGGCTCGCAGACCCCGTGATGATCACAGCTCAATGCTGGGGAGCCGGCGCCGGCAGGCAGGGTTTTATAGTACAGTTGAATCTGCGGTGCCACGCAAAGGAGCTCTGAGCACTATACCAATGGATGACGTGGCCAATCAGGTGCAAAGAGGTGATGTCACTGTATGACAACGCCTCCTTTTACCTGATTGGCCGGCGGCAGCCATTGGTATAGTGCTCAGAGCTCCTCGGCGTCGCACCGCAAGAGCTGCGATCGTAACGGGGTCTGCAGGCCGCAAAAAGCAGGTATATGCCCACGATCAGGGCCCACTGTGTCCTGGACGCGGCGGGTTCTAACTGCGGGGCCGCGAGTCTCCTCTGCAGGAGAATACAGGAGACCGCAGCTGCTCGTGCTCACGATCTGGGTTCGAGCCGCTGCGGTCTCCTCACTGTATTCTCAGTACAGAGGACACTTGCGACTATGAAAGCCACACTGCAGGTCAGTGCTGCGAGCCGCACATGCAGAGTAGATGGGATTTCTAGAAATCCCATCCACTCTGCTTGTACTGTACAAACCAGCACTCTGGACACAGCTGAAACACTCTGCATGCAGCCTAATAGGAGGTAATGGAGGAAAGGTGAGGAGATTTTTTTTAAATATTTTTTTTTTGCATTTGTGAAGAGCGGCATAATAAGGGCAAGGATGAGGGCACAAGGATATGCTGCACAATACTACAAGGATGGGCACAATACTACAAGGATGGGGACAATACTACAAGGCTGGGCACAATAATACAGGGATAAGCACAATACTACAAGGATGGGCACAATACTACAAGCCTGGGCAGAATATTATAAGGATGGGCACAATGCTACAAGGATGGGCACAATACTACAAGGATGGGCACAATACTACAAGGATGGGCACAATACTACAAGGATGGGCACAATAATACAAGAATTGGCACAATACTACAAGTATGGGCACAGTACTACAAGGATGGGCACAATACTACAAGGATGGTCAGAATATTATAAGGCACAAGGATGAGTACAATACTACAGGGTACAAGTATGGACAATACTACACGGAGGGGCACAATACTACAGGAAACAAGGATGGGAGACATTACTACAGGGTACAAGAATGAACACATTACTACAGGGAACAAAGATGGGTACATTACTGAGGGTACAAGGAAGGGGCACATTAATATAGGGCACAAGGACGGGAGACATTACTACAGGGGACAAGATGGGGACATTACTATAGAGGATAAGGATGGGGGACATTACTACAGGGCATAAGGATGGGGACATTTCTACAGTATGGGGGACATAACTACAGGACATAAGGATGTGCATATTATACAGCACACAAGGAGGACATTACTACAGGATAAGGAATAGTACTACAGGATGGGGGACACTACTACAAGATGTTGACTAAGATGACTGTGTGATGCTGCTATTTGTGAAACAATATTACAAGAAGGGGATAAAATGTATATATGTATATATTATATAATATATATATATATATATATATATATATATATATATATATATATATATATATATATATATACACAGTTAGGTCCAGAAATATTTGGACAGTGACACAAGTTTTGTTATTTTAGCTGTTTACAAAAACTTGTTCAGAAATACAATTATATATATAATATGGGCTGAAAGTGCACACTCCCAGCTGCAATATGAGAGTGTTCACATCCAAATCAGAGAACGGGTTTAGGAATAATAGCTCTGTAATGCATAGCCTCCTCTTTTTCAAGGGACCAAAAGTAATTGGACAAGGGACTCTAAGGGCTGCAATTAACTCTGAAGGTGTCTCCCTCGTTAACCTGTAATCATGAAGTAGTTAAAAGGTGTGGGGTTGATTACAGGTGTGTGGTTTTGCATTTGGAAGCTGTTGCTGTGACCAGACAACATGCGGTCTAAGGAACTCTCAATTGAGGTGAAGCAGAACATCCTGAGGCTGAAAAAAAAGAAAAAATCCATCAGAGAGATAGCAGACATGCTTGGAGTAGCAAAATCAACAGTCGGGTACATTCTGAGAAAAAAGGAATTGACTGGTGAGCTTGGGAACTCAAAAAGGCCTCGGCATCCACGGATGACAACAGTGGTGGATGATCGCCGCATACTTTCTTTGGTGAAGAAGAACCCGTTCACAACATCAACTGAAGTCCAGAACACTCTCAGTGAAGTAGGTGTATCTGTCTCTAAGTCAACAGTAAAGAGAAGACTCCATGAAATTAAATACAAAGGGTTCACATCTAGATGCAAACCATTCATCAATTCCAAAAATAGACAGGCCAGAGTTAAATTTGCTGAAAAACACCTCATGAAGCCAGCTCAGTTCTGGAAAAGTATTCTATGGACAGATGAGACAAAGATCAACCTGTACCAGAATGATGGGAAGAAAAAAGTTTGGAGAAGAAAGGGAACGGCACATGATCCAAGGCACACCACATCCTCTGTAAAACATGGTGGAGGCAACGTGATGGCATGGGCATGCATGGCTTTCAATGGCACTGGGTTACTTGTGTTTATTGATGACATAACAGCAGACAAGAGTAGCCGGATGAATTCTGAAGTGTACCGGGATATACTTTCAGACCACATTCAGCCAAATGCCGCAAAGTTGATCGGACGGCGCTTCATAGTACAGATGGACAATGACCCCATGCATACAGCCAAAGCTACCCAGGAGTTCATGAGTGCAAAAAAGTGGAACATTCTGCAATGGCCGAGTCAATCACCAGATCTTAACCCAATTGAGCATGCATTTCACTTGCTCAAATCCAGACTTAAGACGGAAAGACCCACAAACAAGCAAGACCTGAAGGCTGCGGCTGTAAAGGCCTGGCAAAGCATTAAGAAGGAGGAAACCCAGCGTTTGGTGATGTCCATGGGTTCCAGACTTAAGGCAGTGATTGCCTCCAAAGGATTCGCAACAAAATATTGAAAATAAAAATGTTTTGTTTGGGTTTGGTTTATTTGTCCAATTACTTTTGACCTCCTAAAATGTGGAGTGTTTGTAAAGAAATGTGTACAATTCCTACAATTTCTATCAGATATTTTTGTTCAAACCTTCAAATTAAATGTTACAATCTGCACTTGAATTCTGTTGTAGAGGTTTCATTTCAAATCCAATGTGGTGGCATGCAGAGCCAAACTCGCGAAAATTGTGTCACTGTCCAAATATTTCTGGACCTAACTGTATATACTTAACCGAACAAAAAAAGTACAGGTTTGTTATAATCAAGCACAAAATATTCAAAATAGTGATGCAAAGGTATATAGAAAAAGACTGTGGAATCATTAAAAATGTCACTTTCTCCTGCAAAGAATGTGGCCCCCCTCAATTTTTTTTTTTCTCTATGTGCGGCCCATTCCCCCAGCTGAGTTTGAGACCCCTGGAATACATAGATAATATATAGACAGATAGAGGGATAGATAATATATAGATTAGATACACAGATAATAGATTAGATACATAGATAATAGATTAGATACACAGATAATATACACCGTGTGGAGCATTATTAGGCAAGTTGTATTGTAGAGGATTTTTTTAATTATTGATCAACTATGTTCTCAATCAACCCAAAAGACTCATAAATATCAAAGTTTAATATTTTTGGAAGTTGGAGTGGTTTTTTTTTTAGATTTAGCTATCTTAGGAGGATTTCTGTTTGTGCAGAATTACTAGGCAACTTAATAAAAACCAAATATATTCCCATCTCACTTGTTTATTTTCACCAGGTAAACCAATATAACTGCACAACATTTAGAAATAAACATTTCTGACATGCAAAAACAAAACCCCCAAAAAATTAGTGACCAATATAGCCACCTTTCTTTATGATGATACTCAACAGCCTACCATCCATAGATTCTGTCAGTTGCTCGATCTGTTTACAATCAACATTGCATACAGCAGCCACCACAGCCTCCCAGACACTGTTCCGAGAGGTGTGCTGTTTTCCCTCCCTGTAGATCTTACATTTTATGAGGGACCACAGGTTCTCTATGGGGTTCAGATCAGGTGATCAAGGGGGCCATGTCATTATTTTTTCATCTTTTAGACCTTTACTGGCCAGCCACGCTGTGGAGTAGTTGGATGCATGTGATGGAGCATTGTCCTGCATGAAAATCATGTTTTTCTTGAACGATACCAACTTCTTCCTGTACCACTGCTTGAAGAAGTTGTCTTCCAGAAACTGGCAGTAGGTCTGGGAGTTGAGCTTCACTCCATCCTCAACCCGAAAAGGTCCCACAAGTTCATCTTTGATGATACCAGCCCATACCAGTACCCCAACTCCACCTTGCTGGCGTCTGAGTCGGAGTGGAGCTCTCTGCCCTTTACTGATCCAGCCTATGGCCCATCCATCTGGCCCATCAAGAGTCACTCTCATTTCATCAGTCCATAAAACCTTTGAAAAATCATTCTTAAAATATTTCTTGGCCCATTCTTGACATTTAATCTTATGTTTCTTGTTCAAAGGTGGTCGTTTTTCAGCCTTCCTTACCTTGGCCATGTCCCCGATTATGGCACACCTTGTGCTTTTTGATACTCCAGTAATGTTGCAGCTCTGAAATATGGGCAAACTGGTGGCAAATGGCATCTTGGAAGCTTCACGCTTGATTTTCCTCAATTCATGGGCAGTTATTTTGCGCCTTTTTTGCCCAACACGCTTCTTGCGACCCTGTTGGGTATTTGCCATGAAACGCTTGATTGTTCGGTGATCACGCTTCAAAAGTTTGGCAATTTCAAGACTACTGCATCCCTCTGCAAGACATCTCACAATTTTGGACTTTTCAGAGCCCGTCAAATCTCTCTTCTGACTATTTTGCCAAAGGAAAGGAAGTTGCCTAATAATTAAGCACCCCTTATATAGGATGTTGATGTCATTACACCACACCCCTCCTCATTACAGAGATGCACATCACCTGATTTACTTAATTGGTAGTTGGCTCTCAGCCTATACAGCTTGGAGTAGGACAACATGTATAAAAATTATCATGTGATCAAAATACTCACTTGTCTAATAATTCTGCACACAGTGTATATATATATATATATATATATATATACACAGATAGAGAGATAGATAGATAATAGATAGATTAGATACACAGATAATAGATTGATACACAGATAGATTAGATACACAGATAATATATAGATAGATTAGATACACACATAATATATAGATATACAGATAGATTAGATACACAGATAATGGATAGATAGATAGATTAGATACACATATAATAGATAGATAATTAGATACACAGATAGATAGATTAGATACACATATAATAGATAGATAATTAGATACACAGATAGATAGATAGATAGATAGATAGATAGATAAATGTGCACACATTACACATGGACTCACCCTCTCTGCAGATGATGGCACATGGGGCCCAGGACAGCAGGTTCTTTTGTGGAGCCTGTACTTCCATCTTTTGTGGTGCAGCCTCCCCTCCTCCTCATGGGGCCCGACTGCTGTATTTTCTTTAAATATTCCAGTGCTGGAGGGGGAGAGCAGTTCAGGGATGAGGTGGGCAGGGAGCCATATTTGCATACAGAGGCCTCTGCTGTGCTGAAGACGGAGATGGTGGTCGGTGCCTCCTCTGGGCTCTGAGATATGACATCATCCTCTGCGTTGGCAGCATCTGCAGAGATTAATTCTCCCTCCTACAGGCCCCTGACAGGTGAGGAAGGGACCCGTGTCAGCTCAGCATAATCATATGCGGTCAGGTGATCAGACCCCTGCTTCTCCTGTTAGCATTCAAGCTGCGCAGGCAAAGGAAATCCCCATATGTTTTCAGGCCTTAGGGGCCCCCTCCCGCTCGAGGTGCGTGTGCGACTGCACATGCTGCACATGCGGTATGTCCGCCAGTGCTGAAAGGCACAATCAATGCTGAGCACAATATGGAGATTTTCTTTACAATTTAGACAGCGTCCCAACTTTTTTTTGAACTGTTGTTTTTCAAGGGTCTCAAATAAACCTTTATACAATACAGCAGCATGGCAGTAACACAGAAAAGGCAAAAAGCTGAATTTGGCTGAACTAAAAAGCATTATAAGTCTATGTGCACATGTTCCATTTTACCGATTTTTTTAATCAATACTGCAAGGAAAAACGCATGCCAGTGTGACGCCCTGGACCAGCCAGGTAGTCACAGATAGAGCCCCGCACACCAGTCCCCTAACAAGGTGACAGCTGCCAAACACTAAAACCCTAGTCACCCCCCTCAGTGCTTGATGGACACACCAGGGGGCAGAGCCAGGCGGTTGGACATGCCCACCAAGGAGTTCGGATGGCCTGGGGCGGGAAAAGTAGTCAAATTAGTTTTGGAGGTGAAGTAGAGAGGAGGTCAGGTCTGTGTGATAGGCCTGTAGCAGACTGACAGGTGCCAGGGTTGGAGCCCGGGCACCTTTGGCTAGGAGGCATACGGAGGCCTCTGCCTGCAGGAGCCGGGAAGACGGCTCGGTGGAACTGTGGTGGATCAGGACAGGGCAGTGGCCCGCCGGTACTGACCCAGGGAACTGACTGGAAACCGGAGCACAAAGGGGGGGTACTCAGACCCTGAAGCTAGGTCCAGAAGCTACTGGGGGCTAGCTAATTAACTGATTGCGTCCAGGAATATAGGTCCTTTCCCACCCAAAGTCCCGACTGAAGACAACAGCCCAACGAGGGGGATAGAAAGCCACCGCCACGGCAGAGAGATCCCACGGGCCAGCATCTGCGGGCGAAGGGCTCTTCCGACATCTACAAGCTGGGGAGCGGACTCCTGTATTGCAAGTTCAGGTAGTCCATCAGCACAAACAGGTGCAGGAGAAAGGCAGAGACCACCAACCGGATGGGGGACCAGACTGCAGCCGGCTGTGGGCACCGACCACCATCACCTTGGTTTACCAGAGACTTGTGTGTGTTTCTAATCGAGAGTACACCAGTGCCCTCCGGCCGCCCATCTCCCTGCACCACCAAACACCCCCCCAACGGGTCCCGGGGCCATCATCCCTACCCACGGAGGGGTTAACAGCTTGCTGCGTAACATCTCCCCCGGGTGCCCCGTAAACTGCAGTGGTGGTGTCCACCTTCACCACATCCCGTGGGTAGCGTCACGAACTTAACCACGGCTCCGGCCGTACACCTACGTCCCCTAAACCGCCAGCCCCTTTCAGATCGAAGTGACCACAGGGCCCCCGGATCCGGAGACACTCGAGCCACCCACCAGCGAGCCCGGATCTGAGCGGATCGGCTGCAGCCGAGCGGATCGGCTGCAGCCGAGCCCGGGGTGGTACACCAGCAAAATGTCTATGAGAATTCTGACTTGCTGTGCACGTTGCTTATTTTTTTCTTGCAGATTTTGTTGCAGAAAAAATTAGCATCATGTCAATTGTTTCTGCGTTTTCTCCTGCATTTGATGTAATCCCCTGCAGAGCTCAAGCTCAATCACTACAATGGATTATATCTGTCAGGGCAGCACTTGCAGCACTGGTGCTTCGCCTCACACACCATTATTACCGCATGATGTGTGAGGCTCTCCATAGCTCAATAACCCGGGGTCGTCATGGTGACATCCCAGAGTTGCCATGGCAGCGACCGGGTCCCTCTGATCACATAACAGGGACCTGATCGCCAGGGAGAATTATGCGATCTCTCTCCCTGGCTCCTGAATGCTGCTATTGCATTGATTGCAGCATTCAGGGAGTTAAACTGCCAGGAGCTGCACGGGCACCGCTCCGGGCACTAAGAGTTGGGTCCCAGCTGTAATATCATCCAGAGATCCGATCGCGTGGCTACAGCGCCTGAACCTCCACAATCGCCATGACAAAAAAAAGTATGAAAAAAACATGAAAAAAATTGCAAACGATAAAAAAGTGTGTTTTTTCTGCTGCCTTTTTCCTGCCAAAATATGCTTTTTATGTATAGAAAATCTGCACACAAAAAAGTAACCTGTGCACATAGCCTCAGATGAGTATCATACGTAGAGGAGAAAGTTTGGTACTAAAACACCAATCCTCACTCTGTGAATATTAGGGGTTGTGAGCCTAAATCTGCGTCTTGGTAGGGGGGGAATAGTGATATCCAATAGCATTGAAGGGAGAACACGACTTCTGAGAGCGGAGCATGAAGGTGGCTGCATGCAGAGTAATGTGTATGAATGTACGAGTCTGGAATACAGTAATATCTGCTCTTCACTTAGTATTTTATTAGAATAGATACAACGGAGGACAATTATCACCAGAACACAGAAGGCGGCTGATGGAATGATCTTTATTTATCAAGATCTATAAATGAATTCACTGATCTGTCAGTTCTGACCTCGGTGGTGAACTACTTGTGCCAGCCGGTGTGCGCGATATCGGACAACTCACACTGTAAGGTGTCGGGCTCCATGGCATTGTAAAGAGCTGGTAGGCAGCAGCGGTACAACTAACAGCAGCAGAGCAGTCAGAGAACTCTGACAGATACCAAATTAGGTCTGTGTCGAGATCAAATAGGAGGAGTAAGATGGTAGTCGTGGTGGTCTTCCATCAGCACCTGCAATCTCATCATTAGGAGCCATTGAGTGTAGGAAAGCCCTGTCCTGACTAACCACCTAGATGTGGACTTCAGCATATGAGGGGTTAAGCTGCCAGGATCTCTACATAGATACTATAGTTTCTATACAAATACGTGTGAGGTTCTTTGCGCACAATGTGATCAAATTGTGCGAGCCCATCTGCCAACGTCAAGGTGACCTCTTCAGATGGGTCCCTACACTAACTTATCACTAAATTACTAACTAACTGGGGCTAGGACAAATCTGAGATTACTACTACCATTTTTATTATTACTGCACTATTAGTTTTTATATGTTCACCTATTGTTATCATTTTTTTTTTACTTTTCTTACCCGTGTTGTTCTAAGTGTTGTATTAAAAACTCCTAATAAATAATTCCTAATGTTTTTGATCCAAAAGAAGGCAAAACCCCCCCATGACATCTTCAGCCACTCTGTGCCACAGGGGAAAAATTCCTTCTCGACCCCGAGAAAAGGGGATCAGTCCTAGGACCCTGGATCAAAACTAATGATGTTATGTGTAGTGAAGTAATTAATATTACAGAGCTACGGTAATTATACTGGTCCTATAGTGTGTACAGAGAGTAGCTATTATACTATTCTTATCCTGCTCTCTTATTACAGTGTTATTCTAAATTATTTTTTTTTAATTTAGTGTTTTCTAAAACTATTAATAATAACTATCGCCAAGCTGTTGATCCAGAAGAAGGCAAAAACCCCCATGACACCTTCAGCCAATTTGTGTCACAGGGGAAAAATTCCTTCTCGACCCCGAGAAAAAGCGATCAGTCCTAGAACCCTGGATCAAACGTCTGTTCTACCTACTGCTATCACTACCCTTATTTCATTAATAATTTTTCTTATTATTACTCATGTTATTACTATTATTATTATTTCTAGTTTTTTATTAATACTCACCTCCGCCGTTCATTCGAGAGGTCCCAGCAGCATGGTCCATATGAGGTTTCTTCTTCCTCCCAGGAACCTGTTCACATATTGGTGGTTGTTGTCCTGCTGGATTCTTCTTTCTGGGGTTGTCCTCCTCTCAGGAATTTGGCTTTCTCGTGTCGTCCTCCTCTCAGGAATCTGTAGATTCAATCTGTCCAATTTCAGCTTTTTTACTGACGGCTTTTTCCCTTGTACTTCTTCATCCAGGTCTTTGCAGAGGTCTCTCATGGTCTTTTCTTTTTCTTCTCTCTTTCTCTTCTCTCTGGTCTGGAAGATATTGGATGGTCCTGTATTTTCTTCTTGCCTGACATTATATCTCCTTTGGGCCATTGGATTAGTCAGCATCAGGCGCTGGGAAGACAAGAGATTAAGTTAGAAAGATGAATACGAACATCCAAATACACAACCAACTTATAAAAAAAGACAGTGATGTTGCCCTCAGTTTTCTCACTGACCTCCTTCTTGAAAAGGGGTGATGGCAGCATCATCATACAATACGACAATCTTCTCAGCTTCTCCTCAAGTGTGACATAGGGTACCTTCACACTTAGCGATGCAGCAGCGATCCGACCAGCGATCTGACCTGGTCAGGATCGCTGCTGCATCGCTACATGGTCGCTGGTGAGCTGTCAAACAGGCAGATCTCACCAGCGACCAGTGAACAGCCCCCAGCCAGCAGCGACGTGCAAGCGACGCTGCGCTTGCACGGAGCTGCCGTCTGGAAGCTGCGGAGACTGGTAACTAAGGTAAACATCGGGTATGGTTACCCGATGTTTACATTAGTTACCAGCGCACAGCTGTGTGTGCAGGGAGCAGGGAGCCGCGCACACTGAGCGCAGGGTCCTTGCTCTCCTACCATAGCTACAGTACACATCGGGTTAATTAACCCGATGTGTAATGCAGCTACATGTTCAGAGAGCAGGGAGCCGCGCACACTGCTTAGCGCTGGCTCCTTGCTCTCCTAGCTGCTGTACACATCGGGTTAATTAACCCGATGTGTACAGCAGCTACATGTGCAGAGAGCCGGAGCCGGCAGCACAGGCAGCGTGAGAGCTGCAGAGGCTCGTAACTAAGGTAAATATCGGGTAACCACCTTGGTTACCCGATGTTTATCTTGGATACAGCTTACCTCAGCTGTCAGATGCCGGCTCCTGCTCGCTTCATTTGTCGCTCTCTCGCTGTCACACACAGCGATCTGTGTGTCACAGCGGGAGAGCGGCTTTGAAGAAAACGAACCAGGGCTGTGTGTAACGAGCAGCGATCTCGCAGCAGGGGCCAGATCGCTGCTCAGTGTCACACACAGCGAGATCGCTAATGAGGTCACTGCTGCGTCACAAAAAGCGTGACTCAGCAGCGATCTCGGCAGCGAGCTCGCTGTGTGTGAAGCACCCCTTAAGCTGAAGGAAACACAACCAGATATTAGGATCAGTCCTAATCATATAATCAAGATTGTGATATGGATGAAAAAAACACAATGACAAATGATATTATTAAAAAATACATTGAACACAAAAACCTGATATAAATAATAGGCCGATTTCCGATGAGATTTACTTTTTAAGATTTTGTTACTTTTTTGATGCTACAGTTACTTCCAAAAATACCGAAAAAGTTATGGTAGGAGATATGGAAAATGATTTTCAAGCCCTGACCCGTCCTCCTCTTCAGTAGTCCGTGTAGGTATGACCAGCCCCTGACCCGTCCTCCCTGTCAGTAGTCCGTGTAGGTAGGACCAGCCCCTGACCCGTTCTCCCTGTCAGTAGTCCATGTAGGCAGGACCAGCCCCTGACCCGTCCTCCCTGTCAGTGATACGTGTAGGTAGGACCAGGCACTGACCCGTCCTCCCTGTCAGTAGTCCATGTAGGCAGGACCAGCCCCTGACCCACTGGAACATCGTTATCTTGGCCATCTTTGGTGTTTACTAGGCCTGTGCAATTATTATTGATTGATCCCATTAAACTAACAGTAAATTAAAGGGGCTATCTGGGGCTATTTTAATTTTCTTTACTACGGGCCTGAGAAGTAACAGGCAGGGAGTCGGCATCTACCGGCCTGATAGGTTCTAGGCCCAAAGTCTAGCAAAGAAATATTCCTGGAAACCCTAAATCTAGGGAGCAGTCGGCCTTCACAGACCGATGATACTACCTGATCCTCCGCTGGCTCCATACGCAGTCCAATCCATGGGTTCCTCTGCCATTGTCGCTCCTTGTAATGTATAGGAATCTCTCGCTGATTGCTGATGTCTGTCTTCACTCTTAGATGAGGTGTAACAAACTGAGGACAAACGGCTTTTTTTTCACTTCAATTGACACTGAGCAATTCTATTGGCTGATTATAAGTGCAGTTACCATGGTTACAGAGGTAGCTGCAGATTTAAAGCGACAGGACGCAGTCATTGCGCTATAGTACATTTTACCATAAATATCATATATGCTTGTATATTACATGGAGCTGCTCAGATAATATGAGGGCAGACGCTCCTGTATCGCTCATATATTACATAGATTTGCTTAGAGCCGCTGTAGAGAAATCTGGGGTGAAATTATTTGAGTTGTCAGTAGTACATGAATAAAGAAGGCCTGGTAGTGTCTGTAATGGGCCGAAAAATGGGGTTTTATATTCAGAACAAATCTCAGTATTAATCAGACATCACCGGCTGCTATTGAAGAATTTTATTCAATGTTCTTATTAACTTTTTTGGTGTATTTCCATGTGGTGTGGTCATGGGTTGTTGGTAATTGACCCTTTGTCACTATGTGGTGGTATATATGATCTGGTCATGGTGTGGCGGTATATCACCCTTTGTATGTGGTTGTGTTCGGTCACTATGTGGTGGTATATGTAATCTGGTCATGGTGTGGCGGTATTTCACCCTTTCTATGTGGTTGTGTTCGGTCACTATGTGGTGGTATATGTAATCTGGTCATGGTGTGGCGGTATTTCTCCCTTGTATGTGGTATTATATAAAACATAAACATAAACCCCTCCCTGTCCTGTGACTATTACACTGCAGTAAATATGCACTTACAGAGGTTCTCTGGTGAAAACAAGTAATCACCTATTCTAAGGCCACGTGCACTCAGTGAGTATTTGGTCAGTATCTTACATTAGTATTTGTAGCCAAAACCAGGAGTGGTAAAATCAGAGGAAAAGTGTAATTGAAAGATGGGCACCACTTATTTATTTATTTATCACCCACTCAACAAATACTTAGGGGAAATATTCACCAATCACTGAAAGAGTGAATGTGACCTAAGGTATACCTCCAACTTTTGAAGAATAGAAAGAGGGACAAAGTATTTGGAATGCGCAGCGTGGCAAATTTTCACCACGCTCCCTAGCCACACCCCTTTTGCAGTGAGGGATGTTCAGCAAATGTCCAGGACTATTCATTCATTCATTCATTCATTCATTCATAGTTGTATCAGCCAGAACTTTCTCACATTTACAGTGGGTACAGAAAGTATTCAGACCCTTTTAAATGTTTCACTCTTTGTTTCATAAGCAGTCATTTGGTAAATTCAAAAAAGTTTAATTTTTTTCTCATTAATGTACACTCTGCACCCCATCCTGACACAAAAAACAGAAATTTAGAATTTTTTCCAAATTTATTAAACAAGAAAAACTGAAATATCACATGGTCATAAGTATTCAGACCCTTTGCTAAGTATTGAGTAGAAGCACCTTTTTGAGGTAGTACAGCCATGAGTCTTTTTGGAAATGATGGTACAAGTTTTTCACACCTAGATTTGGGGATCCTCTGCCATTCTTCCTTGCAGATCTTCTCCAGTTCCGTCAGGTTGGATGGTGAACGTTGGTGGACAGCCATTTTCAGGTCTCTCCAGAGATGCTCAATTGGGTTTAGGTCAGGGTTCTGGCTGGCCCAGAGTTGTTCTGAAGCCACTCCTTGGTTATTTTAGCTGTGTGCTTAGGGTCTTGTTGGAAGGTGACTCTTCGGCCAACTCTGAGGTCCAGAGCACTCTAGAAGACGTTTTCTTCCAGGATATCTCTGTACTTGGCCGTATTCATCTTTCCTTCAATTGCAACCAGTCGTCCTGTCCCTGCAGCTGAAAAACACCCCCAATAGCATAATGTTGCCACCATCATGTTTCACTGTTGGGATTGTATTGGGCAGGAGATGAGCAGTGCCTGGTTTTCTCTACACATACTGCTTAGAATTATCACCAAAAAGTTCTTATCTTCATCTCATTAGACCAGAGAATCTTCTTCCTCGTAGTCTGGGAGTTCTTCATGCATTTTTTTTGCAAACTCTATGAGGGCTTCCATATGTCTTCCACTGAGAAGAGACTTCCGTCGGACCACTCTGAAATAAAGGCCTGACTTGTGGAGAGCTGCAGTGATTGTTGACGTTGTGGAACTTTCTCCCATCTCCCTACTGCATCTCTGGGGCTCAGTCACAGTGATCTTGGGGTTCTTCTTTACCTCTCTCACCAAGGCTCTTCTCCCACGATTGCTCAGTTTGGCTGGATGGCAAGGTCTAGGAAGAGTTCTGGTGGTCCCAAACTTCATCCATTTAAAGATTATGGAGGCCACTGTGCTCTTAGGGACCTTGAGTACTGCAGAAATTCTATTGTAACCTTGACCAGATCTGTGCTTTGCCACAATTCTGCCTCTGAGCTCCTTGGGCAGTTCGTTTGACCTCATGATTCTCATTTGGTCTGACATGCACTGTGAGCAGTGAGGTCTTAGGGCGGCCTCACACGCTACGATATATCGGGCGATATGTCATCGGGGTCATGGATTCCGTGACGCACATCCGGCATCGTTAGAGATATCGTAGCGTGTGACAGCTACGAACGACTGTGAACGAGCAAAAATACTCACCTTATCGTTGCTCGTTGACACGTCGTTCATTTTCATAAAGTCGTTCCTCCTTCTGTGCGCTGGTTGTTCGTCGTTCCTGAGGCAGCACACATCACTCCGTGTGACACCCCGGGAACGACGAACACAGCTTACCTGTGCCCCGCCGGCAATGTGGAAAGAAGGAGGTGGGCGGGATGTTATGTCCCGCTCATCTCCGCCCCTCCGCTTCTATTGGGCAGCCGCTGTGTGACGTCTCTGTGACGCCGAACGTCCCTCCCCCTTCAGGAAGAGGATGATCGCCGCCCACAGCGAGGTCGTTCGGGAAGTAAGTACGTGTGACGGGGTAAATGACTTTGTGCTCCATGGGCAACAAATTGCCCGTGACGCACAGACAACAGGGGCGGGTGCGATCGATCATGCGGTCGCACGATATATCGTACCGTGTAACGCCTTATATAGACAGGTGTGTGGCTTTCCAAATCGAGTCCTACCAGTTTGATTAAAGACAATTGGACTCCAATGAAGGAGTAGAACCATCTCAAGGACGATCACAAAGAAATTGACACCATGTGACTTAAATATGAGTGTCTGATCAAAAGGTCTGAATACTTATGACCATGTGATATTTCCGTTTTTCTTGTTTAATAAATTTGCAAAAAATTCTACATTTCTATTTTTTTCTGTCAAGATGCGGTGCAGAGTGTACATTAATGAAAAAAAAAGAACTTTTTTGAATTTACCAAATGGCTGCAATGAAACAAAGAGTGAAAAATTTAAAGGGGTCTGAATACTTTACATTCCCCCTGTATATAAGCGTCACTATATGACATGTTGCTTCTTTCTGTCTGTAAGGCTGTGTTCATATGTTGCATAAATTCTGTGTTTTTTGTTTCTGCTGCTGTCTGCACCAAATTACACAATAACAATCTTCTCTGATTATTGCATTTCTGCTGCATTTTTTATGCCATATCCCCATTATTTCATGCATTTTTGGTGCAGATTCTGCAGTTAGAAAAGTAGCTGCAGTTTTCTCCATGCGTTCTTTTTACACTCCACATAGAAACCTCTACAGAAAAAAAGCAGTAAAACAGCGGAATTCAGCGGCGTCTTCTCATGAAATCACATTCACTTTGCTTGCACAGTTCAACACAGCAGAATTTATGTGCAAAAAAGCAGCAGAAAAACCCAGCATTTATGCTACATGTGAACACGGATTAAATGTCCAAGCAGAGTGGACGTGACGTCATGAAATCTCCGCCTGCTGAGTGTCTAAAGACCCTATTGAACTATGCAGTTTTGGTGTTTTTTTCTCTATAGGCTTCTTTGTGGAGCCTAAAAAAAGCAAGCAAAAAAAATGCTGTTTGTATTTTTAAATGCAGAATCTATTTTTTTCTGTTGTAATAAAATGCATTAAAAACCCGGATTCACATCTGCAACAAGCATGTATCAAATATCAGGGAAAGCGTATAAAAAACGCAGCAAACACACAATAACCAGAGAAGATTGTTATTGCGCTCGTGGTGCGAAAACCTGCAGAAAAAACTCAGCATTTCTGCTACTTGTAAACACGGCCTCAGTGATACATTTTTATTACAATTTTTATGGATTTTAATAGGGAAAAATTGCGCCATGTTTTGTGCTTTTACCGATCCCCATAAATAATCTAATCGCTGTATAGTGCGGGTTTTTACGATTACAGGGACATCAAATATGTCAATGTTATTGGCTGATTTGTGATATTTATTATTTTTAAAAAATGCGCAATAAAAATTACATTACTGTGGAACCTCAGTTTACGAGTAACCTGGTGTGCGAGTATTTCGCTATACGAGCAATGCTTTGCTGTACGAGCAAATACTCACCGCACACACTTCCGTTCCGTACTTTCACCACGCTCTTGCAGTCCACACAAACACGCACAAACATGCACAAATACAAACACACATATTATGCTCACCTATCCTCCGTTCCCTCGGCGGCCTCTTCCCTGGTTCTTGCAGTCCTCAGGTATGTTTATCCGGTAACCATCGCGAACGATGCAGGAGCTGCTACTGTCAGTGCTTCCCAAAGGCAACGCGCTGTCCAATCAGAGGCAAGCGGCTCATGCCTTTGATGTCAGCGCGCTGGCCAATCAGAGGAAAGCTGCTCATGCATAGTGGGAAGCAAAGAGCAAAGTCTACTCTGTTTCATTACTGTGCACATACAGTCTCTATACACAGTGAGAAGCAAAGAGCAATGTCAATTCTGCTTCATCACTGTGCACAAACAGTGTCTATACATAGTGAGAAGCAAGGAGCAATGTCAATTCTGCTTCATCACTGTGCACAGACAGTGTCTATACATAGTGAGAAGCAAAGAGCAAAATCAAATCTGCTTCATCACTGTGCACAGACAGTGTCTATACATGAGAAGCAAAGAGCAATGTCAACTCTGCTTGATCACTGTGCACAGACAGTGTCTATATTGTCTATACATAGTGACAAGCAAAGAGCAAAGTCATCTCTAATTCATCACTGTGCACAGACATTGTCTATACATAGTGAGATGCACAATGAGACAAGTCAGCTCTGCTACATCCCTCTCTACAGAGAAAGAAGCAGCCTGACAGTGAGGGGATGATTGCACTTACGTCTCGCATGGGCATCACTCCACACGATCTGACAATCTCCAGACAGGAGCGCATCAGCTGCATGGAAATAGACGCAGCTGACCTGCTCCTGTGGGGAGATTGTGCGCTCTGATGCAAAACTCGCACAGTGACAATGAAAGTTCAGTTACCAGGACCTTCAATAACGTCATAGTCATGCGACCAGTCTGTAAGCCAATCAACATTCAGACCAGATTTTCACATGCTATGTTGTCATTGAAGGTCCTGTATGCCACTGCTGGTTACCGGCGGCACAGCAATGATCAGACTCAGAAGCAGGAGTGGCCGGGAGTCTGCTGGACGCATCGTGGGAGCTGTAAATATAATGACAATGTTTTTTAATAATCAGCTTTTTTTTTTACAACCCCTGTACCCGATCTCGACCCGATCTGTAACACAAGCTTCCCAGAAAAGCTTGTGGTCGGGATCGTGTACACAATCACTATGTGATCAGTATGATCCCCAATCTTTACAGATCGGGATCGCCCATCCCTACCCAGCAACCCTCACTTGGTCTCACTGGGATGTGTAGTTCTCCCATCCTGCTCTAATTCGTTGGGTCTTGGCCTGCCATGTGAAGCAGCAACATACGGTCTGCTGCGGTTTACTTTAAAGGTACTGTAACAGCGCACACAACCATCTACTAGACCCCTTTTTCTGTAGCGTACTGGGGCACGGAAGTGACCCTAGTCTAGCTTAGCCCCAAGTATTACATACCCCTTACACATTTGTCGCACTCCAGGGCTATGGGGTACTCGGTCCCGGGCCTGGTTTTTACTGGGGAGTATCATGGGTGTGGTGGCTGGTGTCCGGTTCCGCGACCCTGGGAGTCGCTTTTAAAAGGGGGCATTTACAGGGATTATAATACAGTTTTTGTCGTGACGCCACTTGCGGGTTGCGGCTATATGGATGGAGCCGCCGCTGCACAGTCTCTCACCGCTGGGTCTGATGTTAATGGCAGCCCGGATGTTGCGGTCCTCCGAAAGTAGGGCTTGGCCCCAGGGAATGAATGGTGGTACTGGATGTTTAAGTCCATTAACAGTGGGAGCGCGTGGAAAGAAGGTAGACCACACAAGGGATTGCAGTGTAACTGGTTCTTTACTCATGCTGGTGATGCTTGCAACCCGATAGAGGCTGGTTCTCACCACTGGTCCCCTTAGTTCCAGTGCTAAGTTCTTAGTGCTTAGTTCCAGTGCTATCGGGTTCCACCCCTAAGTGGCCATTCAATGGGTCCAACCCTAACCTGTCACCTGTTCTTGGGGAAAAACGGATTATTTGAATGTTTTTGTGTTACCAGCACTGGTCTTCTGGGTCCCTTGGGGTAAAATATGATACCAAACCAAAAACCAGGGACCCAAGAAGGTAGATCTCATAGCACGTATAAGGCAACAACTCCCAAGAATATGATAGAACCTAAGAACTTAAATCTTTAACTTTGCCAATAAACAATAAAGAGCAATGTCCAAAGAAGCCAGTAGATAAATGCCATATAAATTTATTGTAAAATTAGCTTCTGGACAATAAATATCAAACAATAATAATGTGGATGGGTAAGGTGCAGAGGGGGTAATAAAAGACCCCACATGCCCCTGGAAGGTTGTTAAGAGTAAATAGGGTGAGCCAAACTGATTGTAGGCAGCAAAGTAGTAAAAGTGCAAGGGTTAAAGAAGCAATCAAATACGCCCAACAAGCAGTTACCCGTTGAACCATTCACCCATGTTAATGTAGCACAAGACCAAGGTTGCACGTGGGGACCGGCTCTTGGGATATTGTTCTTTATTGTTTATTGGTAAAGTTAAATATGATGGTGAGTAGCAATGTGTAGAATTCATTCAAATTATGTAAGAACAACGATCTCAATACTTCTTTTTTGGAAGATGGCCAAACCACTTGACTGAATATTGCATGTCTTTAATGAGTAACTACACCTTTTTAATGTTTTGTTATATTTCATGCCGCTTATAATTACACGCAGATCTGAAGGGTTCTGGGTCCTGAGAGCCTCATTGATTGCTCAAAAACCTAGAGAGGTGTGCAGCTCCTTTTCCTTAAAAAGAAAACCTCTCGAGTGGGAGTTGGAAGGGGAATTTGAGCAATCGGTGAGAGACTCAGAAACCAGACCCCCACTGATCTTTTGTAAAAAAGTAATTAAATACAACAAAAAGGTTTAAGGGTTTAATTACTATTTTACCCATTCACGCAGCATCCAATTTCCGTTTTATGGTTTTGTTTTTTCCTCTCCAGAGACAGACAGAGACAGACAGACAGAGAGAGACAGAGAGATATGGATAGAGAAAGACAGACATAGAGACGCAGAAAGAGACAGACAGAGAGACAAATAAAGACAGACAGATAGACAGACAGAGAGACAAATAAAGACAGAGAGTGACGGATAGACAGAGAGACAGACAGAGAGAAAGATAGACAGAGACAGAGAGAGAAACAGAGACAGAGAGAGAAACAGAGAGACAGAGAGAGAAACAGAGAGACAGTCTGAGACATAGAGAAGCAGACAGAGAGACAGAGGCAGACAGAGAGAGACAGACAGAGAGAGACAGAAAGAGAGACAGAGACAGACAGAGAGACAGAGAGAGACAGAGAACAGAGAGACAGAGAGATAGAGTGCGAGACAGAGATACAGAGAGAGAGAGAGACAGAAAGAGAGATAGAAAGGTAGACAGGGAGAGAGACAAACAGAGACAGACAGAGAGAGACAGAGAGACAGACAGACAGAGAGATAGAGAGAAAGAGAGAGAGGCAGACAGGTAGAGAGAGATACAAAGAACAACAGACAGAGAGAGATGGATAGAGAAAGACAGACAGAGAGACAGACAGAGAGAGAAACAGAGCGATAGAGAGACAGACAGACAAAGAGACAGGCAGACAGGGAGAGAGAGACAGATAGAGAGACAAACAGGGACAGACAGAAAGAGACAGAGAAACAAACAAAGAACGAGGCGCATTTCCTGCTGCACTGTAACAAATACTCAGCAGTGAGGGCCTCCCACTTCCAGAAACTTACCACTCATACCCCGGACTTTCCATCCATGGACGAGGAGATGGAACTCCGCATCATATATCGCCGCCCAATATGTCTCCACTTGTCATAAGCTGAGAGGAACATAAGACCTCTAAAAGGTCTTTCAGAGCCCAAATTGTGCCCCAACTCCCCATAACCCTGATCCCCTCCCAAAACACTGACTGTATTTTTCTTGCTTTGGCAACACTAATTGTATTTTGGTCCTGCCAATAAAGCATATTTGAATTCGACAGAGAGACGGAGAGGGAGACATAGAGAGAGGCAGAGTGAGAGAGTGGGAGATAGACAGAAAGACACTTAGTTACTAAGTATTAGAGTACTAAAGTACTACAGCTAGTTCCTGTATAAAGTCCAGCGATCATCTAATCTTAGCTGATTCCTAACCGAAAGACAGAGTCTATACTGGCGAGATACGTTGTGATGAACTCCCCCCAATTAATAATGTGAACCCCTTGGTAATCATAGTTTTCTTACTACAGCTTTTTCAGTTTATTATAACTAATGAAAACAAATGCTACTATAACTAGTCTTTTGGAAGTGTAAAGACAAGACAGCAGAAATGTGTATAATGCAAACCATCCAGGACCTGGCTGCCCCCTCGATAGTCAATTTATATAACCGGAACTGTTCTAAATATAGTTTCCCCACAAGTCTTTTCTGATAGCAGCGCAGCCACTTATCAAGCCCTTGACAGGCACACAAGGACTTTTCTATGCTGTGACTGTATTTATAAAAGCGTGTTCTCAGGGCTTGCGGCGTGAATTATATATTATTTATGCATTCTTTGAAATAATATATTCGATAAAAAATACATGTTTTTGTGACTAGGATACAATAGGAAGACAGACGCTGTTTCATCCAATACGTTAAGCGAACATTACAATTCAAAAGAAGCAAAACAAAATAGAACACAGAAACAATAGACAGAAGCAGACACATAAAGAGAATGCAAATATATTGTCTAATATGATTTATTTTTATTACTGTCCATCATTTATACTGCACAAAAGAAATATAAAATGTGTCAACTCTTATACCCAAGTTATTGGAAAAGTGGCTGGAGCAGAGGCCCTCATACCAAGAATGGAGGAACCTATCACCCTGAAAGGAGTCTGAAATGAGACACCTCAAATTTTTGCAAAATTACTGCTTATGCATCCTTTGTTATATTTTTTTTTAATCTCTTTAAATGGACATGTTTGTACTAAAGCAAGTGTGGAAAAACAATCCAGCAAAGTAAGAATGCTTTCCTATTTGTAACCCTTAGATCCCCTGATGCAGCAAGAGCCAGAAAAAGATGGTCCAAGAGACCATTGAGCCAGAGATGGCGGTAGGAAGTGACATACCTGTGTGGGTTGAGTAGATCTGAGTGAAGACTTTTAGGGGACAGTTATAATATACTGACCTACTGTAGCTATGACTTAGAAGAGTCTGGTGCAGGTTAGGGAATGGCACACAGTGACCACGCTTCATTGTCTTCTCACACTCATAGGACGGGGTAGAAAGTTCTCAGATAGGAAGCCTAATTTGCGCCTTCTGGGGTGTGTGTTGTTTACTACATAAGATATTACACTTGAATGCAGTAATTAAAGGAATTGTCTAGGTTTGTCATGAAAGTCTACAGTCAATCTGTGTGACTGCAGACTTGTGAATTTGCACAGTGTGCACATTGCACACTGTTAGGATTCTCCAATCCCCGGAGTGGGTGATCATTTAACCGCAAGAATACTCTTGATTACATTCTGACTAGTTGTATTAAAGAAAGTGGAAAGAAAAACAAATGCAAATAGAGTTTTATCCTACAGGGAGGTTATTCACCTGGAGCAGTTGTGAAAAGTCACAACCACTATAGAAGCGTAACCAATGGGTACAGCTTTAGCAGTCCCCATAGAGAGATATCAAATCAATGCTGGAAGAGAAAGGGTTAAAAACTTTTGTGAAGAAGAAACTAAAGTATCTGTAGGATGTGATCTTTATTTCTACGAATTTCGGAGGCACAGCACCTTCATCGGGAAAAGAAATCGCACCTGTACATCTGGGATTTTTTTTTCCTGATATAGGAGCTGTGCCTCCAAAATGCTTAAAAATAAAGATCACATTCTACAGATACTTTAGTTTCTTATTCACAGCAGTGTGATTTTTAACCCTTTGCCTTCCAGCATTGATTTGATTCTAACTATATGTATATACAAGTGATTTGAGCAAGGCCGCGCACGTCTAATCGAAATGTGGCCGGAAGTGGGTATATCATATAAACCAGGTAAAGGAAGATCCAGCTCCAACAATTAGATAATAGGATTAAATTGTTCTTTATTTCATCATCAATAAAATGACGTGGTGAATAAAAAATAAATTAAAAAGATAGGGAAATGCATAACCTTAATGGACTTTAATCATACTAAAGCATGATACATAATATGACATTGATGCATGATCTACCACATTGCCAATGCTGATGTCTCCACCCTATCCACACCATCAGATACTTCTATGAGCGAATTGCCCTCATCATTAACACACATTTTGGGGATCTAGAAAAAGCCATTTCTTCACGGCTTTGGATATGGGAGGCCTCCATTACTCTACAACAATATTTAGACAGAAAGATGATACCTATAGGTTTACATATTAAAAAAAGATCAACTAATAATTATGATTACCTCTGATTGGAACAACATAGTATATGAATGAACAGCTCAAACTGGAAAAAACTAAATATCTATTAAAATATATTTCAAGATTCCTTCAGAGTTTCAAGTGGGGTACCACAAGGCTCTATCTTGGCCCCAGTGTTGTTCACCATTTTATAAATGATCTAGAGAAGGGAACTGTAGCTAATCTAATAAAATTTGCAGACGAAGCAATGCATGTATGGATAGCTAAAAGTAGTGAAGACAGAGAATGGCTTCGGAAGGATCTAGGTAAACTAAAAACAATGGGCAGCAGCTAATAGAATGGTACTTAAAAAGAATAAATGCAAAATTCTACATCTTGGCAGAAAAATGAAAATAACATCTACAGAATTGGAGGAACAGAATTAAGAAACTGCACATGTGAAAAAAAGACTTGGGTATACTAATAGATCACAGACTGCACATGAGTCAACAGTGTGATGCAGCAGCAAAATAGGCAAACACAGTTCTGGAATCTATTATGAGAAGCATAGATTCTAGATCACATGAAGTAATTATCCCCATCTACTCTTCTTTGGTCAGTCCTCATCAGGAATACTATGTCAAGTTTTAGGCATCACATTTTAAAAAAGACTGAAAAACTGGAGCAAGTTCAGAGAAGAACTACCAGGATGGTGAGCAGACTGCAAACTATGTCCTACAATGAACATTTAAAGGATCTGGGAATGTTATCTTGCAAAAAAGAAGGCTCAGAGAAGACTTAATAGCTGTCTACAAATATGTATATATATATATATATGTCATTCATGTTTACAAGCTACAAGTTAACAATTGTTAGAGGGAACCTTTCGTCAATTTTTTCATGTCTGAACAAAGACTAGGACCATCAGCAGCACCTGTTGCTGCATTCCATAAAGGTGTATATTATCTTCTGGCTCCCCCTTTAAATCCCCCCAAAAACCTTTTTAAATATTCCTGCGTTTTATGTAAATCTGGACAGTCCAGACCAATGGTCGTCTTTGCTGTGGCGTCTGTCCCTCCTATCCGCTGCTGATCGCCATCCTCTTGCTTTGATTGACATAGATGACGCTTCCTGTGTCATCCACATAGCTGGGTGAAACCTCATGTCTGTGCAGAGACTTTCTTAAGTACAGTTTGCTCTACAAATGCGACATCCACATCGGGCAAAACCTAGCGCCTATGCAGACAGATTGACACTTATTTTTTAGGCTCTGCCAGCAGTAGAGCAGAGCAAAGCACACATACATGAGCCACTGATGGGTAGGTGGTTGATCAGGTGATTCATTTTTTTTTTTCTTCATTTCTTCACATCACTCTTTGTAACTCACACACAGTATCCTATGTCGCACCTTTTAGCCACCAAAATAACCCATATTTATGCAATTACTAAACCATCAAAATGCTGACAATACGCGTGCCTCATTACACACTCAGAGATTCTGTACCAACAAGGTGCCTTATTCCGCTACACCATTACCCGTACAAAAATGCAAATGATAAATGTTAATAGTATATTGGTATATATGCATTTATAAGTGTAACGCCCCAGGGCTATGGGGTACTCGGTCCCAGGCATGTTTGACACTCAGGGAAGTCGTGGTCGCGGCCGATGCCCGGTGACCCGTGGGTCGGTCTGAATGAAATAAAAGGGGTAAAAATAAAAGAAAAGGGAAAAATAACAATAAAAAAATAAAAATAAAGAGTTTTTGTCGACTACGCCACTTGCGGTGTGTGGCCAGGTTATTGGAGCCGCCGCTGCAGGGTTCTACTGGGGCTGATGGAGGTGTATAGCTTAGGTGTTGTGGGCCCTCCGCAAGCAGGACTGGACCCCAGCAGTGGATGATAGGGATTGTAGTGAGAAACAGTCAGTGTGAGTGCGCGGGGTAATCAAGAACACAGTCCACACCAGTATTGCAGTTTCCACTTGCCTTTACTTTGCTGTGGTGGTACCTGAACCCGTGGGTGCCGGTTGCAGGTGTATTCGCTTTCCTTGCTCTCCGTGCCAGCTGTGACCTGGGTTGGCTGTCCTCCATGCACACTTGTTGTTGATGAGCTCCCGTGGCCTAGAGCTACTTTGGAACCCTCTGTTCCTGTCTTGGTCCTATTGCAGGCAGCCTGGACTATTTAAGGGGTTCAGTTCCTGGTCCCATCTTTGCTGCTTGTGCTTCAGACTGTTTGGATTGGCGATTGGCCCTGGAGATCTTCTCACCGGCAGAGTTAACAGCTGACCATAAAGTGTCCCACTGTCCTAGGGTTTGCACCTCGCCTTGTGCTGAGTACTGTGAGCCTTGGTCCAGACTTCCACAGACCTCCAGTGGTTCCTGGAATCTGACGCTTCCACAGGTAACCCATGGTGCCTGGAATCTCGCTTCCATACTCCACAGTCACTCACTCCTTTTACAGCACTCCGGTGGTTTTTCAGGTCATTTTCAGTACTTTCCACTACTTCACTACTTCCGACTGCTACTCCTCTCATCCTCTCTCCTTCACTACTCCTCACAGACTCTCTATTTCTCTCAGACTGCACACCACTTCCTCCCGCCTTTTTCAACTGACCACTGGCCCCTCCCCCTCGCTGTGTCTCTTCCTACAGGCTGGGATGTTACCGTCCAATCAGTGCCCTCCCCTTTTACCCTTTTACCTGTTATGAGTCAGTCTCCCAGTTTGGTGTTGGGGTTGTGTGTGTGGCGTGAAGGTGCTGGTGTGTTTGCTGGCACGGATATTCCGAGGTTTGGGTTTCCACAGGTTACATTTGTGGCACCTGGTACCGCAGGGGTACTACATAAGTATTATTAGTATATTTATGGTTATAACCAACTTATCCTAGACCTTCTCAGAGATCTGTCCATTATTTGTTAGTGTGGTGCCCCTGAGGCTTTCGTCGCCACAAAGGTACTGCACCTCAGCCAGAGGTGTGGTATCCCATTCTGAATAGGAAGGGGGTCAATCATCTACCGGTTCACAGACAAAACCTGCACACACCAATTGGTAGGTCACACACCGGGTCAGGGTTTAAGGCAGGCACTCCATTAATGCTGAGAGTAGCGACCAGTATACCTGGTTATGGGGCCTTAAGTACCATTCACCGGCCTGAAAAGGGGTTGAGCCTAGCAAGGGGGAGTGTGGGAGGAGTCGGGGGAGTGGTGAGAGGAACCAGATAGATTCAAGTTCAGTCAGAGAGAGACGAGGGAGAGAGAAGGAGTCAAGGAGTGTGTGAGGTGGGCTGTCAGGAGAGTGACAGCGGACAGAAAGACCAAGTCAGAAGGAGGTTTCTGGGTGGAGATCCTGGGATCTTGTTAGGCCCAGGTGACACCGATAGAAGGGATTCCAGGGTGTCACGGAAGTACGAACGTCCCGTGGACCTTTTCCACTAGAAATACCGGGTGGAGGGATCCGGCTGCAACACAGGGACGGTCCCTAGGCAGAAAGAACGAAGACATTACTTTCAGCGAAACCGAAGGCCCGGGAGATTGCTTCAGGCGCCCGAGACCATAACCTGCTACAGATCAACTGCAAGCTGGAGCAATAAAAGACCTAGGTCAGCCACCCTTTGGACAGGCTCGGTGGCGGAGGCGCAGGACAGCCTCGTGCAGTTCAGCGCTAGCGAGACAGCCAGAAAAGACACATTGAGGGGTGCACCGATACTGACTCTTGAACTGTTCGGGATCAGCGGAGGCCCATGACGGCGGATCCTGGCATACCGTTGGTAACCGGTTAGCTGCAGTATTGAAACTAACAGTGAGCAAACATCTTGACTGCAAGTCCTGTGTCGTCTGCTTTGTCTCGCATCTCATCAACAAACATCATAGACTTTTCCAAAGGTTGCCCCGGGGTACCCACTCCACCTGTGGGGAGCAAGAAACACCTCAGCTGCCACAACATCAACCCCGGAGGTGCCTTCCAGCAGCTGCAGCTCCATTGCCGCACAATTCCACAGGTGGCGTCACAAATTTCAATAAACTATAATTCCCATCATCATCTCGCCCCATCAGCCACATTAATTGACTCCGCCAGGGTCACAGAGTCGGGCCCCGCCACCGCTGACCACCCCGGACTAGTCCGGCCTGACACCGAGTCACCTAAGGCCCTGGGGCGGGCGAGTCACTATTATTCATAAATTGTGATTCTTGAATACTTTTTGAAGAATTTATTGCAAAATGTAGTAATTCAGTTAATCACTGGTATTACGCATTACATACAAAGCCAATGCAGCAGTGCACTTAGGCTAACATCTAGGTTCCAGCAGTCGTTTCATGTGTGGCTTTACGGTGCCTTATATGAGGCACTAAATTGCTGATCTATAGCGCCAGGGATTTTTCAAAGACCTAATTGACAAGGGTGCAAGGAGTTAACTCATCCAATCTAATTTTGAAGGCATATCCCAAGGATAATGTGTGTTATGTCATTTACTTGAAACCATGGACAGATAACATCCTCTTCTTCTACCATATGAACTGAGTACTATTGACTCGTTAAAAATAAAAACCTTGGCTATAGCACTTTCAGGTTTCAGCTCTAACATATCAATTAAAACATTGACTTTAATATTAATGAACCCTTATGAATCATCCATCTCCATTCAAGAGTTTTCCTCCTCCTCAGTGGAAGGATCTTGGAAGCAGTTTTGCATCTGAAGTGTCTGCAGTATGTTCAATACATTTCTAGTAAAATGTTAAATATTAAAGTCTCGGTTCCTGTATTTATGCACTGAGCTATTACAATTGCTTGGCATTCCCTGACTGCACTCACAAGTCTAATTCAATTAAGGGAACATTTTCCATTACCAAACATAGAATACATTGTATAAAAGTCACACATATTTGTACATTGTGATCTTAGGGTTTGTTCACAGTTCTGATTGAATTAAAATGTATGTAAATTTAACTAGAGACTTCTACCATTACAATGTCCTAGGCAGAATATTGTTTCATCAACTCCAAAGCTACAGCCAGCATATTCCTAGGCATAACGACCAACTAATTTGTCATACAGTATCTACCGTACTAAAATGCTAATAAGCGTTTTAAATTTGCAAGCCTCTATTTATGTTTAAGTTAATTCTTTTACTAATAATCCTTATTAACTTTCTATCCAGTTCATTAATGGGCTTGTCCACTACTTTCACAATCCCTTCTCATTCCCCTTGTTTTCCCCCGTAAAAATAAATAAGCCTATACTCACCTCCAATGCAGCTGCAGTTCCATCAATATCTAAAGCCATGTTCTCGCGGCCCACGTGACATTGTTATAACAGGCGAGCCCTGCAAACCAATCAGCACAGCGCTCATATCCTGCTCAAATGTCCAAAGGCGGGGAGACAGACAGCGGACGCTGGTTGGTCGTGGGGCTTGCGTGTAATAACAATGTCATGTAGGCCTTGGGAACGCGGCTTTAGATAATGCTGGAATGCGGCCGCACCAGAGGTGAGTATAGGCTTCTTTATTTTTATGGGGGTGAACAAGGTGAAAGGGTAGGGGTTGTTCAAATAGTGGATAACCCCTTCAGTTTCACCTTTGATTTATTAATACTGAGAAATACAGTTAAAGGGAACCTGTCAGCAGATTTGGCGACTATAAGCTGCGGCCACCATTAGTGGACTCTTCTATACAGCATTCTAACATACTGTATATAAGAGCCCAGGCCGCTGTGTAGAATGTAAAAGTCACTTTATAATATTCACCTAAGTGGCGGTGCGGTGATGACTGGTCGGATGGGTGTCTCCATTCTCCGGTACTGGCGCCTCCTCTTTTGGCCATCTTTGTTCTCCTTCTTCTAAAGCCTAGGTGCATGGCGTGTCCTATGTCATTCACATAAGCTTACACTGGGGTCCTGCACAGGTGCACTTGATCTGCCATGAGCAGGGCAGATCAAAGTATTGTAGTGCACCTGCGCGGGACCTCAATGCCGACAATGTTTGCAACACGGTATGAACTGAGGAACCTTGAACCTGGAGCCTCTGATGCACATCTCCACTTGATGTTTTTTATGGACACCCATAGATAGTCATTCAGACATAGGTCTTGAATGTTTATTACCAAGCATTTGTTGGAAGTTGCTGTTGACTCGCCCACCCCAGGGCTACGGGACACCCGGTGTCGGGCTGGACTAGTCCGGGGGTAGTCAGTGGTGGCGGGGCCCGACTCCATGACCCTAGTGGGAGTCAATTAATATGGCTTCAGTGGGGATGCTTAAAGTTTATATTATTCGTGACGCCACCTGTGGTTTTCGGCTATTAAGCCGCCGCTGCTGTATGGGGCCTCCGGGGCTGATGGAATGGCAGCTTGGATGGTCCTGCTCCCCACAGGTGGAGAGGTGCCCCGGGGCAACTATTGGTGCTTGTAAGTGTCGGTATAGTTACAGTGTAGTGCAGGGCCGACAGGGCGGTGAAAGGAACGGACACAAACAACAGTCTCTGTACCTTCTCCTCTGTTACTGGGGAAACGGTTAGTCCTGGGAAACCGTTACAGGTGGTAGAGGGCTCCGGCCGGCCTGGAAGTAACTGGTGTGCTCTTTTTGGCCAGCTGAGTATGAGGCCTACTCCCAGTTCTTCCTTTGCTTTCATAGGACCCTGCACTCTGAATTAGCAATGGCCCTTTTGCTGCTGGGACCGGTGGTACGTCCCTCTCCCTATGTGGTAGGCTGCGCAGGCCCTCTCTGGTGCTTCTCTGCTGGGGTCCACACCGGGCCCTGGTGATGCAGCTGTACCTTCAGGTTGCTTATGGGCTAGGGGCTTGCAGCTCTCCTGCCCTTCGGATTCGGCTACCAGGGAAGGGTTTCACACCCTGGCAACCACAGACTCCGATGTCTAATTCTCTTCTGTGCCTCTCTGCCAATCCTGCTTTACTGGGCCAAGCTATTCCAGCTCCAGGCCCCAGTCCACAGGACAGCACTACTCTGCGTCTTCACTCTCTGACTCTCCTCACAGACTGAACACTAACTCCTTCCTCAGGTCAGGCTTGAGGAATGCTCCCTGGAACTCCAGGTTCAGAGCTCCCTTTGCTGGCCTGAGTTGGAGGTTGGTACCTACTGGCCAATGATTTCCCCAATTACCTCCAGGCTCAGCATTAACCCTTTGGGGGGGGGCAATGCTGTTGTGGCAGCAACCAGATCCTGGGGCGCCACACTAACCTCCCAGAAGGACCGACAACAGAGGAAACACCACTAGGCTGCATAACCTCACACTCAGAAATCCCGACCACATTGCCAGGGGGACACCAAGGCCTAGGATTAACCTGAGGAGTGGGAAGGTTAACACATTTTCTCTACAAATGAGCCTTATAGACTTTGGAATGGAAAAACGGTGTTACAGAAGAAATATCCAGACTCAGACTGTCATCCTCCATGCGGCCTGGGAGGCGGTTTTTGAGATGGAAAAACACGTTGGGGTTTACGCGGAAAAACTAACTTCATAACCTTACATTTAGGAGTAGGACCGGGGGAAAACCGACCACATTATCGTGAGGAGTGGGAGGAGTATCTCCTCTTAGTACCATGAAATCATTAGTCAAAAAAGAGGAGAAAATAGAGGAAATGTATGCAGCCAGGTCTCCTTCCTCAACGCGACCTAGGGGAGGCGGCTTTTTAGATGAAGTTACAGTTTTGGGTTTAGATGGACAAACCACAAGGAAATGACCCTTGTGACCACAAGAAAAACAGACTTCCATCCCATGGCAAATTGCAGGTGAACTAGAATGAGAGGAGGCACCCCCTAACATCATGGGTTCATCAGACTGCACCAGTGGGCCCTCTTCACGGGGAGGGACTACAGGGAACCAGGTCATTGTTGGTCTTTCCCTGAGGCATCAACATACCATAATAGCGAGAGACATGGCAGTCTCCAGAGATTTTGGAGCAGCATACTGAACCAGAGAATCCCTCAGCCTATCAGACAGACCCTGCATGAACTGATTCCTAAGAGCTATCTCATTCCATTGGATGTCTGTGGCCTACCTCCGGAATGCAGAGCAGTACTTCTCAGCCGACCATGCCCGCTGCTGGAGACTAGATAGGTTAGTTTCCACAAGAGAGATGCCCTCAAGATCACTATAGACCGGGGCCAAAGTCACAAAATAATCGTCCACCAACCCTATCGCCAAAGAATCGGTCAGCAGAGACAACTCCCAGGACTGGGGATCTTCCATTAAATGGGAGACTACTATCCCCTCTCACTTTTCCTCACTCCCTGAGGAACGAGGGCGAAGTCGGAAATATAATTTACAGACCTCTCAGAACACCACAAATTTATCACACACCCCCAGAAAATCTATCTGGGAGTGCGATCTTGGGTTCTAGCTCTGTCTGGGCCAGGAACAGCAGTCCCGCAATATGCTGCAGTTGTTGTACCACCTGAGATCGCAGATCCATCACATCTTGGGTCAGATTCTGCATCAGGTGTGCCAACAGTGCAGCCTGAGCTATAAGGGTTCAGCAGAAATTAGTGTGGCCGGTTATTATGTCCCGCACGAACTTGGGGAAGGTCCAGCACATGGCAAGATACACAACAAACAGAGATTTCACCACAACAAACAAAGGGGTACTCTGGGGACACATTAACAATGGTGAGCCCTGGCGCTAGTGACGGAGAAGATGGGACACCTCCTGCACTCACCTGCGACTGCACCAAAGTACTTGGAAAAACAAGCAATTTGCCACTTAGTAAAAAAATCCTTTCTACACTCAAGAATTCTATAGTTTAATGGTTCCTTGCCGAGGTACCTGGCCGCTTTTGCAGAACAGAAGTGGCTGGTTTCCTAGGCACTGATCAACAGAAATGAACAAGTGATCAGACTACTGATCCTTATAGTCCCCTAAGGGGACAAGCAAAATAAAAAAAGTAAAAAAAAAGTTTTATAAAATTAAATCACAGTAAAACAATAAAAAATATACACATATTTGGTATGTGTTCAGAAATGCCCAAACTATCAAAATATAAAATTAATTAACCTAATCGGTAAACTCCATAATGGCAAAAAAAAAAAAAGTGAAACGCTAAAATTACGTTTTTTTGGTTGTCGCATATTTAACGCAAAATGCAATAACAGGTGATCAAAAAGTAGCACGTGGTCAAAAATGGTACCATTAAAAACATCAGCTCGAGATGCAAAAAGAAAGCCATCACTGAGCCCCATTTCCCAAAAATCAGAACGCTACGGGTAGTGGAACATGGAGGTAAAAGTGCGCCACTTTTTTGGGACAAACTTCTAAATTTTTTTAACCCCTTAGATAAAATTAACCCTTTACATGTTTGGTATCAACGAACTCGTACAAACCAGAGGCATCACACCGACACATCAGTTTTACCATCTATTGAACACGTTGAATAAACTACCCCCCAAACAATCATGCAATTGCACTTTTATTGCAATTTTTGCGCACTTGCAATTTTGTTGCCATTTTCCAGTAAATTATACGGTAAAACTCATGGTTTCACTTAACAGTAGAGCTTGTTCCGCAAAAAAACAAGCCTTTATATGGCAAGATTGAAGGAATAATAAAAAGTTATGGCTCTCGGAAGAAGGGGCGCATAAAACAAAAACCAAAAAAGTGAAATCGCTCGGGGGTGAAGGGGTTAATACATGTGGAGACAAACACATATATCTTTGTAGGCTCTATAACGTTACATTGGTCCATATATCTTACCAACATAAATGTGATAGCCCAGGCACCTGGGCCCCTCAGACTTTAATTATGCCATTGCCCTCACCTCTCCCACGGTAGGCAGAGGAGCTGCGCGCTTCTAAAGAGATGAGATTAAGCACCCCCTTTTTAGCATCTTATGCTAAAATAAAATGCAATTGCATTTAGACAACTGAAGAAGAGTGGATGCATTGATTGTTCTAAAATGCTGCATTGCTATTGATCTTTTATAAGAGTCCTGTTAACGGGTTACTGGCAGGGGTTCTAACTTGATAATTACACTTGTGGTATGAGTAATGTCTTTCCTCCCTCTAGTAAAGTGATCTCTTGTTAGTGGGAGTCGTAAAGGAAATATGGAAGATGTGGGTCTAACTATTCAATAGCTCACTTTTTTTAATTCTGCCTGATTTAATAAATTAGCAGTGCCCGGTACACAAAGAACTGCCATTCTATATTACAAGATGTAAAATATATACTTACAAGGATTCGCACAACATCCTGTGCACCCAATATTGTTCTTCTCACAATTTGTTTGAAATATTTCTCTTTCTTTGGTTACTCTTTGATAGCCGTGGTATATAGTGCAGTATGCCTATAGCATTTATTCAAGTACTCTCTAAGTATTTTCTTTCTTCTTAAAGTGTATTTTGCAATGCAGACTGAATGCATTATAATGATCTCTTAAACCTGTTGAGGCAAGTGCACTTTCCTTAAAAATCCATATCATGGCCCATGTTGCCTAATGGACAACTTATCAGTGTCCCTCCTCCCTCTTTCCTGCAGAGATCTCACATTGACCACTACAAGATGTAGCTGTCAGTCACGTTTGGTTGGAAGAGAATGCATACACTTTTGCTCATAAAGTCTTTCTATTTTTATTTGGCTTTAAGAATCATGATTATGCAGTCTTTGCGAAATAGATAAAAAAACACAACCTCACCAGGTGTACGAGATATATTTAATAACTTACACAGTTTGCAATGTAAAATTAGGTCACAGATTTACTGTAGAAAAGATGGTAAAAGTAGAAACTATAATTGTACGTTGCTTGTTAACTTGTCCTAACAATAAAGGAAATAGTCTACAAAGGTGTTATTTTTTAGCTTGTGACCTTGAAGACATTCATTAGATGAAATAAGCATTGAAAATATCACTAATTTTCTAAGTAAATATATTTCTAAAAATATTATTGACATAAATTTCTCACCAGATGTCGGTAACAACCCAAACAATCCACACAGGAAAAGAAATAAAGCCATAGATGTTCATAAATTTAGTGATGTATAATAAAGAGAAATATAACAGTTAAAAAGTATAGAACATGCCTACTGAAATTTACTTAATATTTTGTACAAAAGTCTTTGTTGGAAATGACAGCATCAAGACACCTCATGTATGGAGAAAGTAGTAGAATACATTGCTCAGGTGTGATTTTGGCCCATTCTGCTACACAAACACTCTTCAAATACTGCAGTTTCTGTGGGCTCCTTTTATGAACTTCGAACTTGAGTTACTCTTATAAAATTATATTGTGTTCAGGTCAGGTGATTTCCTGGGCCATCCTAGCAGCTTCATTTTCTTTCTCTGAAAACAACTGAGAGTTTCCGTGGCTGTGTGTTTGGGATCATTGTTTTGCTGAAATGTCCACCCTTATTTCATCTTCATTATCCTGGTAGATGGCAGCAAATTTTTATGAAGAAAGTCTCAGGACCTATGGCCATTCATTCTTCCTTCAATTATATGAAGTTTGCCAGTTCCGTCTGCTAAAAGACAGCACCACACCATGGTTTTCCCACCTCCAAAATTCTCTGTTGGTATGGAGTTTTGGGGTGATATGTAGAGCCTTTTGCCCGCCAAACATGAAGTGCATTATGATATCCAAAGAGTTCAATTATAATCTCATCTGACCAGACTATATTCTCCAGTATTTCACAGATTTGTCTAAATGTTGTTGATCAAACTTTAAATGCAGTTGAACGTTTTGCTTTTTGTTCAGCAATTCTTGCTTCAAAGTCTTGCGTGTTGAGCGTGCATACAGGTCATGGAGGTTGAGTGCATTACTTATTGTTTTCTTTGAAAAAACTGTACCTGCTGATACTAGGAGCTCAATACAGGTGGTTCTTCGCTCTTGAAAAACTCTTTTGATAATTCTTTTCACTCGTCTGTCTGAAATGTTGCGGGGAGCACCTGGTCATGGCCAGTTTATGGTGAAATGATGTTTTTTTCACTTCTGCATTATGGCTCCAACAGTGCCTTCAGTAGTTTAGAATTTTTTCTGTAACCAATGCCATCAGTATGTTTTGCAAGAACGAGGTTTCATAGGTCCTGAGACAGCTCACTGATTTTACCCATGATGACATCTTTCTTGTGCAGCACCTTGGTAATGATACATCATTTTATAAGTCATCTGTTGAACCATCTGATATTATTTTTCACTAAGTTTCTAATTACTGATAGATTTCAGCTGGTTACATGACTTTCCATGGCTTTTTGCAGCTCTTTTTCTTCATGTGTTCAATACTTTTTTCTTGTAAAAATAATAATCTTTATTTCTATAGCGCCAACATATTCCGCAGCTCTTTACAATTCAGGAGGCTCATATACATATACATATCATATACATAAACATATACAAACAAGTAACAATTATAGAAGATACAATATTTAAAGGGAAAAATGGCAACCCTGCTCGTGAGAGCTTATAATCTACAATGAGATGGGGGGGAGGGGCAAGGTACAAGTGCTTATTTACAATGACAATCCAGCCATCTCATGGGGGATAGATAATGGCTTCCTGGACCAGTTGGCCAGAGCCTTGAGATGCATTTGGGTGCCATGGAGTTTGACGTGGGGTTATGTTCTGAGAAGTTGTAGAGGGATTAGGTGAAATTAGTTTGGCTAGGGAGTGTGATAGGCCGCCCTAAAAAGATGCGTTTTTAGGGAACGTCTGAAGCTGAGTAAGTTGTGATTTGTCCTAACTTCTTGGGGTAGAACGCTCCAGAGGTTTGGTGCAGCTCGGAAGAAGTCTTGGATTCGGGAGTGGGAGGTTCGAATTAGTGTGGATGTTAGTCGAAAGTCATTTGCAGAGCGTAGAGAAAGGGTGGGATGATAGACAGAGAGGAGGGTGGAGATGTAGGAGTGTCATTTCTCACTATTACACATAACTTAATTTATGGACATTTAAGGTTTGATTGATGGTTTTGATTGGATGGTTTGTCACTGACATCTGGTGCGAAATTCACATGAATGACACCTTTAGAAATGTATTTTCTCTAATGTGCATTGCGTAATGTGTGTCACATGGTGCTTGCATGGATGTCTGTGATCTCACTATTATGAAGTAAACAAGTCACCTCCACCTGTGGAGAGTGCACAAAGGGATGACGTCATCTCTGTGCTCACCGCTCGCTACACAGATCAGCTGGCCGGCAGACAGGAGGACATCGCAAAGCTGCATGGGAACGGTGAGTATACTGTTCTTATTCACTGCAATCTGATAATGCGCGGGGGCAGTGAATACAGCCGCACATGATCACTCCAGGCTGTAGTTGCCAGGGGTGATCACGGCTGGCTGTTTAATATGCGCGCACCCACCGCCAATCAGTCGGCCCACCGGTCAGCGCTGGCTTCAGCGCTGAGAGATGATGGGCGGGATGATGGGCGTGCATATGTAATGAGCGAGCCCACGTGGTCACGGCAGGCGCTGCCACAGCCTGCTCGTGCTGCCAATGACCCGCTCCACCGCAGCACCCTAATTACCGGCCGCAGCCCTATATTCAGACCATAAGATCCACCCCCCACTTTCCCCCAACATTTGGGGGGAAAAAAGTGCGTCTTATGGTCCGAAAATTACGGTATATGTAAGTAGCCATTAGAGGTGGACAATCATTTACATAACCAGATAGAATTTCTAACCTACTGAAAGTTCCAGTGAGCAGTTTTGAGGCCACAAACCAGAAGTGGATAGAACATAATTTTATCATAAACTAGCCATGACCAGGTGCTCACCGCAAAATTTCAGACAGAACAAAGAAAAAAATTCCCAGGAGAGTTGTCTAAGAGCCAAGAACCATCTGTGGAAATCTACAGAAAGACCTGGAAGTAGCAGGTACAATTGTTTTAAACAAAACAATAAGTAATGCACATAACCTCCATGGCCTGTATGCACGCTCACCATGCAAGACTCCATTATTGAACTAAAAGGAATGTCAAAGCTTGCTAAACAATATTTAGACAAGCCTTTGAAATACTGGGAGAATATAGTCTGCTCAGATGAGAACACAATTGAACTGTTTGGATGCCATAATACATCATGAATGGAGGCCAAAAGGCACTGCATATCACACTCAAACACCATACCAACAGGGACGTTTGGAGGTGGGAACATCATGGTGTGGGGCTCTTTTTCAGGAAATCACACTGGCAATCTTCATATAATTGAAGGATGAATGGACAAATTGTTCCTAGACATTCTTGATAAAAAATCTGCTGCCATCTACCAGGATGATGAAGATGAAATGAGGATGGACATTTCAGTAAGCAAATGATCCCAAACACACAGCTAAGGAAACTCTTAATTGGTTTCAAACAAAGAAAATAAAGCTGCTAACTGGCCCATGAAATCACCTGACCTGAATCCAATAGAAAATTTATGAAAGGAACTAAAGCTCCGAGTTTATAGAAGGAGCCCATAGAAGCTTAAAGATTTGAAGAGTGTTTGTGTGGAAGAATGGGCTAAAATCTTACCTGAGCAATGCAAACGACTAGTTTTTCCATACAGGATACATCTTGAAGCTGTCATCACTAACAAAGGCTTTTGTACAAAGTATTAAGTAAATTTCAGTAACCGTGTTCAATACTTTTTCTCTGTGTAATTTCATATTATTTCACATCACTAAATTTATGGACATCTATGGTTTGATTTCTTGGCCTGTGTGGATTAGGTGCGTGCTTATTGACATATGGTGAAAAATTTGCGTCAATAAAATTTTTAGACATATAATTACGAATTACATTGGTGACGTGTTCAATACTTATTTCACCCGCTGTATATTAGTGTAAATTATTGTGACTTTTCACATAATCAGAACAAGTCATTTTTCATCCTCACTTGTCACCTTTGCTGTATATACAGGCAGGAGATAAGGAAAGTTGTCTCATTATCATTAGATGATGGCAGGTTCATGACAAGGTACTGCTGGAATGCTACATAAGGTAGTATAGCGACACTCTACACTTTATACACAGATAAGGCTCTGCATGCATGTTCCCTAGACTCTGGGGGGAGTAGACGGTACCTCACGTCCTGAAGACTGTCAAAAATGATGTCATTTCTCTGCTAATTTAAAGTTTTTAAGACCACTAATCTGATGAATGGTCATTCATAAAATGGGGGATGGATGTGCAGTACCCAGCCATTGCCAATATTTCCTTGAAGGAGCTGTGCTGTGCAGCTATGCAGCTGAGTAGTCCTGTGGTAGCTGCACCAGGAAAAGTTGAGTGGTGAGGATGCCGGGTGTCGCACCCTCACTGTTCAGATATTGATGACCTATCCTAGAGATAGGCCATTGATGTTAAAGAGGTGGTACACTACACAACATAGTGGCCACATCGATGTACAGCTCATAAAGAAGGCTTTTATCAAATACGTTGGGTAGACAATTGTTCCTCTGAGCGGCACTATTGCAGTCTGCTAATCCCCATCACGTGACCCCCCATTACCTCTGAGATCCGGTGATGTCACGTCATTTTCCAGTTGACCCAACATCATTAAGGCGGCCCCAGTCTCCCTGAGTGACTGGGCTGTGGGTAGAATTTGACCGCTCGTCACAGCCCAGCATTGTTCCTGTTTGTGACGCTCTGCAGCGAAGGAGAGAGCGCGACATGCTGGACTGTGACGAGCGGTAAAACTCCGCCCACAGCCCAGTCACTCAGGATCACGGAGTCTGAGGGTCACGTGATGGGGATGAGTGGACCACAATAGCACTGCTCAGAGGCACAATTGATTACACAAGGTATTTGAGAAAAGGCTTCTTTATAATTTATGAGCTTTACATCGAAGTGGCCACTATTGCTCTGTAGTGGACCACCCCTTTAAAGTATTGGATAACCCCTTTAAACGACCAGTGATTAGCTTGCATGTACCCAATCGCTGCTTATTTAATGGCCAGTGTCTTTTTGCACTTAGCTTGCTCTTATAGTTTTATGACCTCAGTTAATTTATGCTGCAGTTGTTTAATCCATGCTTTTAATCTCTTGCAGTCTTCAGACTGGATATTATCAATCAAAGACCCTATTAATTTAGTATGCACACGAGTCAGTAATATTAGATACCGTTGTCCACATATATTCCGCAGTGTATGACCATGGCCCTCATTAGTCCTCACTATTAGGGATGATCAAATACCTCAAATATTCGGCTTTGCGAATATTTCCCAAATAGGTCGCCGCTATTCGACTATTTGCAAATATTTGATGCGCAATGTAAGTCTATGGGAAACCCGAATAACAATTATTCGGAACTATTCGGGCTTCCCATAGACTTACATCGCGCATTGGATATTCGCAAAACCGAATATTTGAGGTATTCGATCATCCCTACTCACTATCTTTCTTCTTTAGGGTATACTCACTAAAGTCATCATCATAGTAAGACATTTAAGACAAACTCCAAGTAGATCTGAACCTCACTGCTACAAGGTAACTGCTAACCACTGAGCCACCTAAGTCGCATAATTGTCATTATTTATTATCTTTAGAATTTCTACGTTCTTAGCGTTCCTTTAATGAAAAGACCAACTCCAATTTATTTTTCTGGAGGTATCAAGGTACATTGCATTTCCAGACACCACATTCTTCCCTGGAAATGATGTGCCAGGTATGCAAAGCAGGATCTGTAAATAATTATGCCCTAAATTAGCTAGACACTATGAAAGAAGTCACTGAGTAACCTTAGCTTTTTAATCCACAATCCCAGAAATGGGTCACAAATGTTTGACTGCCAGCTCAGCCACCCATGTTATTTCAAGTTTAATATTTACCCAGGTCTAGATATAGGCATGTGGTCCAGTGTGAAATGCGTTAGCGAGGCCGCTCATGTATAGCTCAGTTGTTGGAGACGTATATTGGAAGAATACAGTGCTATGCTGGGCACTCAGGGTACATGAAAACATTTCAGTTTACATAAATAAATGGTTCGCATACCGCAACCAGCACTATATTTATCACATACTTATTGCTACTGTATCCATCACAATGTCAACAAGCAGAATCCTCAGCACTGACCTGCTTTCTCATAGGCTTCCATACCAATACTAATCACATTCTTAATACAAATTTTACATTAGGATATTAATCTAAAGCAAACCTTGACTACACCAGCTGCTCGAATGTGCAAGACAAATGAGTAATACAGCAATAAAATACCATTGTATGTCCCCTCCTGGCACCTGAAAAGCTAAAATGTGTCCTATAGGGAAGAGAAGAAAATGTTTCTTAAGTCTCATTAACACGACTAATTTTTGTGTACAAGTTCTATCCCTGGTTGTCACTTGTATCCTTGATAGTCTAAGCAACGTCCGTGATTCTTTACAGTAAATCAAAAGGACATGTCCATTTTTGATCAGTGGGTTGGGGTAAAACTGTCAATGAAAGTGTATGGGTCAATGAAAAAAATTGGATTTTCATGGACTGTCAGAATGGAGAAGGTGGAGATATTTTCCTTAATTTTTTTTCTTAATTTTTCCACGTATGAGAATTTGGTATGACATTTGGACCATACTCTACTCAAACTCTGATCAGAATAGTCAGTCCATTTTTCTTGTATGTGGAAAAATTGATCTTGTGAATGAGGCGTTTTAAAGATTGTTTTAACAAAATCTTAAAAATTACATATTTTTATTATTATTATTAATAATATTTTTTTCCATGGAGCTTTCCAAGTGAAAGTGGGGTACACATAATAACAAGTAAAACAATCATGAATAATACAAAAACAGACAGGTACAGGAGGAGAAAGGACCCTGCCAGCGAAAGCTCACAGTCTACAGGGGATGGGTGAGGACACAGTAGGTGAGGACAGAGCTGGTTGTGCGGTGGTGTACTGGTTTGAGGGTTATCGTATGTTGTAGGCTTATTGGAAAAGGTGGGTCTACTATATTTGTCTTTTTCTTGTATTTTTGTTATCATTCACACAGTCTTTTTGCTCAGTTACCCATATCTCATAATTAGACAATGCTTTAAGTGTCTGGAGCATATTGATATGATGGAAAAATTGGGGATTGCCAAATGCAACATTTCCATATTAGTTAAATAGCAGATGTCAGCATTCCTTGTGTGTCTATTTCATTAGATAGTGGTAATCCCAATGTGCTACACTGTATATATTTAATTCTGAATTGTTTAATTCCTGTTATTCCTCTTAGAAAGGTGTGTGTAGACCACTGGACCTAATTATTTAAAGAAAAAGGGTTTGAAAAATCAATTACTAAAATACACATTAGAAGAGAGAGGTCCTCAACATAGTCTAGAAAAAACTAAATTACATTTTTCCACAGCCAAATTGATTCAGAAACAAAAACAGTTGAACCTAATTTTGTGGTGCTGAAAACAAATAGATTGCTTTCATTTCTTTTGACTTACAGATTAGTAATGAGGGGTCTCATAGATGCCTAACATCACTAATATAGGGCTTAGTGGCTTGCTGTGAGCTGTCATTACCCCTTATTACCCCGATTGCCACCCCACCAGGGCAATCGGGATGAGCCTCGGGTAAAGTTCCGGAATTGTCGCATCTAATGGATGCAACAATCTTGGGCAGCTGCAGGCTTCTATTTTTAGGCTGGGGGGCCCAATTACCATTTGTCCTCCCCAACCTGAGAATACCAACCCCCAGTTGTCGACTTATTTAAGTAATTAAAAAAAGATGCACGCGGTCCCACTTATTTTAATACACAGCCAAGATAATCTGCAGCCTGTAGCCATATAATTTATCTGTGCTGGGTATCATAATTTGAGTGCTAATTTTTTTAAATGTATTTTTTACACTTTAGACACGCACACAGCATGTATGATTGAAAGCAGTCAGAAACGCTGTCACACAGGGTGGGGGAACATCTGACTTTTACCAATTAGAGACACTGGGACTGCTTGTGGGTGGGGAAGCAGTGAATATATATGAAAGATAATGAGTGGCCCTAGAAGTAGCATTATAACTGCACTAGAGACTAGTAAGTATAATGCGCTTTCTGAAATCTCCATATCCCTATTATCACCATTTAAAAACCCCACCGGATTCTGGTCCCCATAGACTTATATGACGATTGGCGTCCGGCCAGATATCCAGGATCAATTTTAGGCCAGAACCAGGTTTTTTTAACCCCTTTAGCTCCCGGGCGTTTTCCATTTTTTCTGTTTGTATTTTTTACTCCCCTTCTTCCGAGAGCCGTAACTTTTTAATTTTCTGTCAGTCTTGCAATATGAGGGCTTGTTTTTTACAGGACGAGTTGTACTTTTAAATGAAACCATACATTTTACCATATAGTGTACTGGAAAACAGCAAAAAGAATACAAGTGTGGAAATACTGCAAAAAAGTGTGATCACACAATAGTTTTTGGGATATTTTATTCACCATGTTCACTATATCGTAAAACCGATGTGTCATTGTGATGCCTCAGGTCGGTGTGAGTTTGTAGACACCAAACATGTATAGGTTTAGTTGTATGTAAGGGGTTAAAAAAAATTCACAAGTGTCCAAAAAAGTAAAAAAAGTGGCGCACGTTTTGCGCCATTTTCTGAAACCCGTAGCGTTCTCTTTTTTGGGATCTATGGATCAGTAATGGCTTATTTTTTGCGTCTTGAGCTGACATTTTTAATGGAACCATTTTTGCACAGATGCTACCTTTCGATCGCCTGTTATTGCATTTTGCGCAAAACTTGTGGCGACCAAAAAACTTAATTTTGTTGTTTGGAACTTTTTTGCCGCTACGCCATTTACCGATCAGATTAATTGATTTTATATTTTGATAAATCAGGCATTTCTGAACACGGCGATACCAAATATGTGTATATTTTTTTAGCCCTTTAATTTTCAATGGGTCGAAAAGGGGGTGATTTGAACTTTTATTTTTTTTTTTTATTTTTTTTAAACTTTTTTTTATTTTTTTTTTTTAATTTTATTAGTCCCCCTAGGGGGCTATATGGATCAACAATCCGATCGCTCTGCCATATCTGTAGATCTCAGCTACAGAGCTGAGAACTGCAGATATGGTGCTTTACTGGCTCAGTGGTTAGCACTGCAGTCTTGCAGCACTGGGATCCAGGGTTCAAACCCCACCAAGGACACCATCTGCAAGGAGTTTGTATGTTCTCCCCGTGTTTGCGTGGGTTTCCCCCGGATACTCCGGTTTCCTCCCACACTCCAAAGATATACAGATAGGGACTCTACATTGTGAGCCCCAATGGGGACAGTATTGCAAATGTATGTAAAGCACTGTGGAATTAATAGCGCTATATAAATGAATACAATTATTAATTATTATTATTATTATTACTACTCTCAGTGCTGGCATAGTGCCAGTGAAAGTGACTCATGTTAGTTACAGGTGTCGCGGGCGGGGAGGAGGGTGTCGGCACACTACGCTCACCCCTTCTGCTCGGGTCCGGCAGCTGTTCAGTGGTGGCTCGAGCTGTGGGCCGGATCCCGGGGTTTCTCGAGCGACACTCCTCGCCCGTGAGTGAAAGGGGGGTTTGTGGTTGGGTGTAAGGATAGTTATAGTTCGTGACGCCACCCACGGTTGTGGTGATTTCACCACCGCTGCTCAATTTGGGGATCCCGGGGATGGTGATGCGGAGCAGCCAGGTGTTGTGTTGCCCCTCCGTGGGTAGGGGTTGGTGATCCCGGGGCCCGGTGGTGGAGAAGGAGGTGCGGGGCCTGGTGGGCGCAGGGACGCGGGGGCAGCGCTGTGCCTTGCGGCACTGTGGTACTCACTCAGCCTGAGACGTGGACACAGTTTGTACGGTAAACCAAATGGCTGGTAGGACGGTCCCACAGACGGCTGCACCTGCACTCCCGGTAGGTGACGGTGATGTCCCTCTTCCTTGCACCTATGTTTGACTGGTGGTAGCGGTGGATTCCCTCCGGTTACCCGCTCCCCGACTGCAATCTGGGCCGGAGGAGCTCTACACTTTGCCCGCAGGCGCTGGCCCTGAGAAACTGGTGCCGTGGCGGTGGCGGTGTCTCTCTGCTTCAGGTTGGGCTGTTGCCTTCAATCGGGACTTGGTTGTTGGGGGTTCTACGTCCCCTTCACTGACGGATTTGGCAAATTTGGCGACTCCTAGCCTTGCCGGGGTCCGAGAGGCCCCTGCCCTGGTGCTGACTGTCCTTCGGAACACTGCTCCAGACCACCGGGCACACAGCCAACGGGGTCCTTCCAGGAACTTCCAAACGGTCCCCCTCCAGACAGTCACCGCCGTCGCTGACCTTGCTGATCTGGCCCTACACAAAGCTGGACCCTTCACGCTTTCCTTCCTTCTGTCACTTCACTTGTTTTCTCCTTTTTCACTTTACTTCCTTCACTTTCACTTAGCTGTTGTTTACTCTCTCACTTAGCTCCTCACTCTTGCCCTGCCTGGGCTTATCTCCACTTCACTCTTCCATGTCCCTCACTGGACTGCCTGGTTTTCCCGCCTCCAGAGCTGTGACCTCCTTGGTGGGTGGAGCCAACTGCCTGGCCCACCCCCTGGTGTGAATCATCAGCCTCTGGAGGAAGGCAACAAGGATTTCTGGTTAGCATAGATGTGCCTACCTGGAGTGTGGGGTGTGGTGGTGTTGTGATCTGTGACCCCTGGCTTGCCCAGGGCGACACACAGGCGTCATCACATGACTTCCGGTGGGGGCAGCGATAAGTAAAAGTAATGGTTGCACGCATATACATCTCGCTGCCAAATTTTGGCAGCAAGATGTAAGGGGTTAAAAGTTGCGGGTGGAAAGCGATTCCACTCGCAACTAGCAGGCACACATGTCAGCTGTTGAAATAAGCTGATATGTGTGTGAATCGCTGCGGTGATGATAGTGGCACGATCCATGATGTACCCAGTACTGCATGGGTCGTTAAGGGCTTAAAACCCGGATAGACCCGCCAATCCCTGGTATCGGCGAGTCCGCCTATCACTAGTAGCTAGTCTATTACATCATCTATTTAGTTTATTGAGACTTCAGTATTCTACCATTTTAGGGTGCCCAATCAAAAATGTCAACTCTGCCCTGACGTTGTAATCCTAATTACAGTTGCATCACCTACTTTTGTAAATTCTCTCTGTGTATGCTATACAGTTTTAGGATTTCTTAACATAGTTTCTTAGCATATTGACATGTTTCTATATATTTTTTCGAATATGCCTCGTTCTTGCATAAACAAAGCGGATAGTATTTTTTCCATAGCTGGAGAAGTCACTTTTGCGTCACAAAGTTAAAACTGACTGCCATGAAAAGGAAAGCTTAAAACTTGTATTTTGGCTTGAGAATAGGATATCTGGACAAGAGGTAGGCTCCGCACATATGCTACAATAGATGTGCATCACATCTTACGCAGTGGTGCATGGGAAGAGGCAATCTGTGCCTTTTGTAGTCCCAATGATCTGGAGAGAGCCAACCTATCACACTATAAGAGCCAAAAAAGAAGTACGGGTGTGCACTACCGTCGTGTACCTTGTGCTGGTGCCCGGGAGGAGTGAGACTAGGACGGTCAGAGTCAGCCACTGCGCTGGTTCCTGGGTGCTCGTGGAGATGAGGTAAGAATCCAAGAATTCCAAAGAAGAAATGAGATCACGACACTCACAAGGTAAATCCAAGCTGGGACCTGTGGAAGTACCAAGTGGTACGAAACGGCCATCGTCCTGAGGGAGCTGGCACCCGGCTCTCTTACCGCTGTTTTACTCCACTTCATGGTTTGAATAAAGAACAGCTTGGATTTTCCTTGCGAGTGCCGCAACCTATCACACTACCAATTGCTATTTCTGCATGGTGTCCCCATTAGGAAATCAGTTTCATGGAAGAAGTAAATTTTACACATTTACACATTAAACATTCTATTTGCAATATGCCAAATACTATATACAGGAGAACTGCAGACTCCAAAAGCACCAGAAACTTTTTCAGTTGAGTCAAGTGAGGAAGAAGAAGGTGCTTGTCGTCATGAAGCATCCAGATCCAGATCCAGACTTTCTGTCAGCAACCTAAACTAAACCACACCTTATAACACAAAGTGAACTGAACACTCTTGATAGAGATTTGGATCTGCCCAAGACTAAGGGGTGGTTCACACACAGCGAGATCGCTGCTGAGATCGCTGCTGAGTCACGGTTTTTGTGACGCAGCAGTGACCTCGTTAGCAATCTCGCTGTGTGTGACACTGAGCAGCGATCTGGCCCCTGCTGTGAGATCGCTGCTCGTTACACACAGCCCTGGTTCGTTTTTTTTATTGTTGCTCTCCCGCTGTGACGCACAGATCGCTGTGTGTGACAGCGAGAGAGCGACGAAATGAAGCGAGCAGAGAGCAGGAGCCGGCATCTGGCAGCTGCGGTAAGCTATAACCAGGGTAAAAATCGGGTAACCAAGGTGGTTACCCGATATTTACCTTCGTTACCAGCCTCCGCCGCTCTCACGCTGCCAGTGCTGGCTCCCTGCTCTCTGCACATGTAGCTGCATTACACATCGGGTAATTAACCCGATGTGTACTGTAGCTATGAGTGCAGGGAGCCTGCGCTAAGCAGTGTGCGCGGCTCTCTGTACATGTAGCTGCAGTACACATCGGGTAATTAACCCGATGTTTGCTGTAGCTAGGTGAGCAGGGAGCCAGCGCTAAGCAGTGTGCGCGGCTCCCTGCTCTCTGCACATGTAGCGACGTTATGATCGCTGCTGCTTCTGCTGTGTTTGACAGCTAAGCAGCGATCATAACAGCGACTTACTAGGTCGCTGTTACATCACAGAAAATGGTGACGTAACAGCGACGTCGTTTTCGCTGTCGCTATGTGTGAACCCAGCCTAGAGGTGGCTTTACACGCAATGACATCGCTAACGAGATGTCGTTGGGGTCACGGAATTCGTGACTCACATCCGGCCTTGTTAGCGACGTCGTTGCGTGTGAAACGTATGAACGACCGCTAACGATCAAAAATACTCACCTAATCGTTGATCGTTGACACGTCGTTCTAATCCCAAATATCGTTGCTGTTGCAGGACGCAGGTTGTTTGTCGTTCCTAAGGCAGCACACATCGCTACATGTGACACCCCAGGAACGAGAAACAACGCCGTACCTGCGTCCTACGGCAACGAGGTGGGCGTCACTTTCTTTTAGCTGCTCTCTGCCCCTCCGCTTCTATTGGATGGCTGCCGTGTGACGTCGCTGTGACACTGCACGAACCGCCCCCTTAGAAAGGAGACGGTTTGCCGGCCACAGCGACGTTGCTAGGCAGGTAAGCACGTGTGATGGGTCCTAGTGATGTTGTGCGCCACAGGCAGCGATGTCGCTGCGTGTAAAGCAGCCTTTAGGCTGAGCTCTTAGGGGTACTTTGCACACTACGACATCGCAGCTGCGATGTCGGTGGGGTCAAATCGAAAGTGACGCACATCCGGCGGCGCTGTTGATGTCGTAGTGTGCAATCCTTTTACATACGTTTAACGAGCGCAAAAGCGTCGAAATCGTATGATCAGTGTAGGGTCCGACATTTCCATAATTTAGCAGCAGCGATGGTACGATGTTGTTCCTCGTTCCAGCAGGCAGCACACATCGCTGTGTGTGAAGCCGTAGGAGCGAGGAACATCACCTTACCTGCGTCCCGGCTGCAATGAGAAGGAAGGATGTGGGCGGTATGTTTACGTCCCGTTCATCTCCGCACCTCCGCTCCTATTGGCCGCCTGCCGTGTGACGTCGCTGTGACGCCGCACGACCCGCCCCCTTAGGATGGAGGCAGTTCGCCGGCCAGAGCGACGTCGCAGGGCAGGTGAGTGCATGTGAAGCTGCCATAGCGATAATGTTCGCTATTGCAGCAATCACAAGATATCGCTGCTGCGACGGGGGTGGGGACTATCGCACTCGGCATCGCAAGCATCGGCTTGCGATGTCGTAGTGTGCAAAGTACCCCTTAGGCTCCAGTCTAGAGCAGTAGAATCTCCTAGCGGGCAATGTTCGGATTTCTTTGTTCCGCAACCGTGATAAAGAACTTGTCCAATATATCTTCATGGAGCGCACTACCTATCTACAATACAATACTTCTCAGAGCAGATCAAAGTACGCCTGCGCAGGACCTCAATGCTGGTGAGGGTGGATAATGTAGGACGCGTCATGCACCCCGGCTTCAGAAGAAGGACAACAAAGATAGCCGAAAGGGGAGGCGACGGCACCGGAGAATGAAGACGCCCATGTGCCGCCTCGTGGCCCCGTATCCTTCAGGTCGTCTCAGGGTCTTCAGGGACTGCATGTCCTGGATCCTTCTGGTCACAGGTAGGTTGACTTCTATGGGATTCGTGACGCCACTCTCTGTATTGTGGTCAGGGCGACCGCCACTGCAGATTGGGGGACGCCTGGGGCTGATGGTAGGCGCAGTAAGATGTGATAGCCTCCCGAGAGTGAGACGGGCCCCAGGGCCCGGTGTAGGTGGGTGGTACCACAGGTCACAGAAGAACTCACACACACAACAGGAATGTCTTTCAGGGTTTTTACTCACTTCAGATGGCACTGGTGAGTTAACCCGGGCGATGCTTCGGTAGACCAGGAAGAACCAGGTATCCCTTTGGCTGTTATAGGGGTGACTGCTGACTCACCTTCCTAGCCCCTCTTGTTGTTGTGGTGACCCAGACTTGTAGTCCTACGGGGTCACCCAGGGAAGTCGCCTTCACCATTCTCCCCTTTCTGGCCTGTTTGCGGGCAGCGTGGACCAGGTGATTCTGGCTGCTTGCCGTCAGTCACCTATGGGCCCCTCGTTGCTGCTGTAGCTGCGGACTCTGTGTGTGGTTGGTGGAGAGCATGCAGTGCCCTCGCCGGCAGGTGTAGCAGGCCAACTGAATGGGCCCCTGCTCTGGGTACCTGTACCCCGTGCGGGCAGGGTCTACTAGGCAGTCCCCGTACTCAGCCACCTACTTGCACTCCGGCCTCAGGTGGTTTTCGGGCGGCACTACCAGGTAACCCTTTTTCCCCCGCCAGCAGCCAAGAATGGTGCAGTTTCTGGAAGACCCTGCTCACTGCTCTGCCCTCCAGACGCGACTCCTCATCTCCCCTTCCTCTGACTGACTGCCTCTGCACACTCCTTTTCCCAGTGATACCACCCACCACTAGCTGAGAGGCGAGGGACACGCTCCCTCCCTGAGTCTGCTCAGGGGTCCCCTCTAGCTGTGTGTGTGTCAATTAACCAGCGGAGGACAGGGCCTTTATGGACTGTTCCCACAAAGCTCAGAGATCGGGGGCACTAGTGCAATGAGGGGGATAGAGCTTTCCAAACAAGCGGCCCACTGAAATCCCAAGCGTGAGCCCTTCAGAGCAGGCTCCTTCACTTAGCCACAGTGGGGAGCGGGGCCAAGCTGACGGGCCACAAAGGACACTCTAATTTGTGCCAGGAGGCAGGTCACGGAGCACCAGGCAGTGCTGCAGGGGACGGGACCGGGACGAGCTCCCCTCAGGAGACAGCGGAAGTCAGAGACTTGGTTTACCCTGTTGTCAGCGTCTGCTTAATTGCTGAGCGAGTACCCGACTGACCCCTGCGACCAGCGAACCTGCTTAAACCCCTGCACTACACCCCATATCACCATCCAGAGTCCCGGGGCCTTCCCCTACCCGTGGAGGGTAACGTCATCTTGCTGCCCCCTCCATCACCCCGGATACTCCCAACGGCAGCGGCGGTACTCCCTATCACCGCACACCATGGGTGGCGTCACGAACTATACCAATCCCCTGTAAATAATCCTCTTTCTTCATTTGAGTGTGGCCCCTAGCCCCTGGGTCCGGAGACCCTCGAGCCACGAGTAATCATCACCCACGATCTGAGCGGTTTCATCCGCTGCAGGGGCGGCACACATCCTCATCAAGACCAGCGTGAACATCACTAATCTTGATGAGTTGGTGCCAAAGATGTTTTATTTTTAGAATTTGATTAAGTCTAGTCTCAAAAATATGCAGCCTGTTTTCAGTAAGTTTATTGATGATTGTACAACAGTAAAACAGCCAACCTGTAGGTTTGGGTACAGATATTTTGGAGAAGAGGCACAGCAGCTACAACTTATACAGTCCTGATAAATACAGGGTGCACCATCAGTTGATTTACATTTCAGGACATACGGTATTAATAAAGAAACATCTGATTCTGAGACAGTCTAAAAAGTAGGTTAAACCTCAGATGAAAAACACCCCATGACAAATTATACCGTGTCATTCTTTATTTAATTAAAACTAGGCCAAAATGCAGACACAGTGTATGAAAAAGTAAGTTCACCCCATAAATAAATTTCTCCCCCATAGAATTTCAATTGGGTTGAGGTCCGCCCTGTGACTGTGCCACTATTGCACTTTGATTCTTTCCTTTTCAGCCATTCTAATGTAGATCTGCTGGTGTGCTTGGGTCCATTGTCCTGCTGTATGATGCAGTTTTGACTAAGTTGTTTTAGATTTTGGATAGATGGCCTCACATTTGACTCTGGAAGACTTTAGTATACAAAAGAGTTTATGGTCAACACAATGATGACTGCAAGGTGCTGGTCCTGTGACTGCAAAACAAGCTTGTAAGTATGAGGAGTGCGTGCTATGTTGTAATCATTATTATTATTATTTGTTATTATAGCACCATTTATTCCATCACACTTTACATGTGAAAAGGGGGGAGGGCATACATAAACAAGTACAATAATCATGAACAATACAAAGCACAGACTAGTAGAGAAGTAGAGAGGACCCTCCCCGTGAGGTCTCACAGTCTACAAGATATGGGTGAGGATACAGTAGGTGAGGGTAAAGCGAGTTGCGCTGCAGTATAGTGGACTCAGGTTTACTGCAAGTTGTAAGCCTGTCTGAATAGGTGGTTTTTCAGGTTCGTTTTGAATGTTTCCATGGTAGGCGAGAGTCACGTTGTATTTGGTTGTCGCCAAACATGATGTTCAAAGGACATTGTTCCAGAAGTCTTGTGGTTTGCTCAGTTGCAACTTTGCAAACTTTAGCCGTTTTAATAAAGAAGATGCTTTCTCTCGGCATCCCTTCCAAACATGCCATAGTTATTCAGTCTTTTTCTAAGTGTAGTATCACGAACTTGAACATTTAACATGCTACCTGAAGCCTTTAGACTCTGAGTTCTAGCTCTTAGATTTGCAATTTCTCTGGAGGATTGCACGGTCTGAACTTGTGGTGAATTTTCTAGGATGTCCACCCCTGAGAAGATTGACTTTTTGAATTTATTCCATATGTGAATTATCTCCTTCGATGAATATACTTGATGGTCTACAAGTTGTTTGGAAATGGTCTCATAAACTTTTCCTGTTTGATGGTCAGCATTTGCTTCTCCCAGATTATTGATGATGTCTTTTCTCCTACATATAGTATTAACACGTGTCTAAATGCTGGAAACCAGCAAACTGCTAAAACGTATGCTTTTATACAGTATAGAGGTTGTCACAGATCTGTTTGATGGTCAGCAATTGCTTATCTCAGATTTCTGATGTCTGTTCTCCTAGGTATAGTGTTAACACGTGTCTACATGCTACAAAACAGCAAACTGCTAAAACTTCTGCTTTTATATAGCACAGAGGTTGTCGCAGATGTTGATGAACAATTAATCAAAGGCATTTGATTACCAGCAGTTTGGTTTGGATCAGTAGGGTTGTACTTAATGTTTCACATGGTGCTCCTTGATTTTGACTTAGTTTTTGTAAAATAAAAAATTACACAGTATAATGTGTCATTGTTGTTCATCTGAAGTTGGATCTAAATAAGTTAAAGACATTATAAGGACCAGTTGTTTTTTTTATTGCATTAAAGAGCGTGTACTTAATTTTTCCCATCACTGCATGTAGTGCTTCATTTGCAATACTATTTTTTAGTGTGTTTTTCTTTTGGTGATGATTATTTTAATGGAACACCACACAGATAATCTATAGTTTATGGATGCTGGAAATGCATGCTCTGAGAATAAAAATATTGATACTGCTGAATGTTTTTTTCTTGCTGATCATTTAAACTGATGTGCTGAGAATGTCAATGAGTGTGTTTTAGGCTAGGTTCACACTTCCGTTGTTTTGCATCAGTCACAATCCGTCGCCTTGAGGAATTACGATATCCTGCAAAATATTTTGCAGGAATCCAGTTTTTCCCCATAGACTTCTATTAGTGACGGATTGCGACTGATAATGCTGCGTTGCATCCGCTGCATCGCGGTCAGTCGTTTTTTAACTGACCACCGGGCGGGAGCAACGCAGCCTGTAACTTTTTTGAGCAGCGCAATCCGTAGGATTTTGCTGCGCATGCTCTCTCTGGCTCCCTGCACCCGTAACCAGGAAACACATCGGGTAACCAAGCAATGTGCTTTGGTTAGTTACCCGATATTTACAGTGGTTACGTGTGCAGGGAGCTAGCGCTAAGCGGTGTATGCTGGTAACCAAGATAAATATCGGGTAACCAAGCAAAAAGGGCTTTGCTTATACCCGATATTTACCCTGGCTGTGCAGGGAGCCCGACACTTCCCCACTCGGCTCCGCCCCATCCCACACTCAGCATGTACTCACACACTCACACACACACACACACACTCACACACTCACCTGTCCCCAGCCCTGCAGTCCCCGCGGCACTGACGTCCTCAGTGCCACGGCCTCGCTCGGCTCCACCCACCCTGAACTCCGCCCCCTCACGCTCCGCCCCCGCACACAACGGAGTCCGACAAAGAATTCTGTTCTTTGTCATCTGTTGTACAGCGCATCAGTCACATGCGTCAAGCAACGCATGTGACTGATGCAAAACAACGGAAATGTGAACTTAGCCTAAGATGACAACTGTCACGTATGGCCAACTTTTGGCCCCTTTCTTGTCTGAAATGGCATAGATACTGTCAGGCTGCCACCAGGGGAAGCTGGAGCCCTACAGGGAAAGACACTACACGCAGCTGAATAAGCAAAGAGGTGGACACACAGTGTGTGCTGGTGCAGTGCCTCGCAGCATTTGTCAAAAAGCAGAAGCCGCGGGGTGTGCGGGGGATGGTTGGGCAGGACGGGTCATACACAGTACGGGAAGAAGGAAGACCGAAGGAACGAGCAGAGGCGGGGTCGAGGTCAGGCCAAGGTCAGTACCAGAGGAACCAACCGAGTAGGGAGGTAGGAGAGAAGGGAACAACTGGGACTATTGTGGGAAGGAAGGAGGTGGGACAGAAGGCTGGAGGAAGGACTGGGGATGGAACACAGACAGAGAACGAGGGCACAGAGAGGGGACGGATCAGGATCGCACTTACAGGGACCAGCAATCACAGGCAAAGCAGCGCTAAGCTTATAGCCGGCTCTGGTTCATCGGAGATGACAGTATTTTAGTTATCCAAGCTCCAGAAGTGAGGTCCGAGAAAAGGCTCTGCCCCCTAGCCATGTGGACAGTGAGGCGAAACCGTAACAGATACATTGATGAATATCACCCCACCAAATCTACAAGGGCTAAACTATTTTCAAAAATACTAATATACTTCTGAAAATATTTTGGAAAAAAATGCTAAAAAAACCTTCTAAAAATAGAATTTGGACCACTTTTAACAACGTCATGATGGGACCTAATTAAATCTGAACGGAAGATACAGTTAATTCCCTGTGAACCTGGATTGGGTTCAGTAAGAATGAATATGACTTGCCAAAAAATGCCCTGTTTAGTTGTTATGACATAGTTGTAGATTTTTCTTGACTTGTATGACTCAGCCCGTCCCAGAGTTGCCTGGTACTCACCACTTATGTTATCTATTAGCACCTCTAAAATTTTCCTTTTATGGTTTACTGACTCGGATTCCATTACATCCATTTAACTTTCAGGAGAAAAGCTATTATTACCACCAGATAAGCCAACATTAGCACATTTTATTCACACGCTGAATTTCACCATCAGTACAAAGGTCATTTATACAAATATACACGGATTATTTATGAGCATCTGTATAAAAGTTGACTGTTTCACAGAAGATGCCATGCATTATAATGAAAGCGTATTTGTACGACAAGCACAAGAGTTGCCAAAGTAGTCAACTTCCAAAACCATAGAGTGCCTAATGGACGGGGAGAAGTAATGTTTAAAATGTATTACCAGTTTACCATTCCGAGACTGTTCAGATTACCTCACAAAAATAGGAATTGTTGGAGATTCAGTTATACTGTACACCGGGGTAATCAAAGCCGGACGCATTTGTCCTGTTCCTTAGGCACAAGTACACATTGAAGAATGTTTATCAAAATGTTCTAGTTCTTAGATCAAACTTAGATGAGACATTCTGAAGATGTGCCAAAAATGGTTTATGTTGTTTGATAAATCTGCCTAATTTTAAGAAGTTTAGTCTAAGGCGGGCTTTGCACGCTGCGACATCAGTAACAATGTGTTACCGATGCTGCAGCGATAGTCCCGCCCCCGTCGCACGTTCGATATCTAGTGAAAGCTGCCGTAGCGATTATTATCGCTACGGCAGCTTTACACGCACATACCTGCCGTGCGACGTCCCTCTGGCCGGCGACCCGCCTCCTTCCTTAGGGGGCGGGTCGTGCGGCGTCACAGTGACGTCACACGGCAGGCGGCCAATTGAAGTGGAGGGGCGGAGATGAGCAGGATGTAAACATCCCGCCCACCTCCGTCCTTCTCATTGCAGCCGGCGGCAGGTAAGGTGAAGTTCCTCGCTCCTGCGGCTTCATACATAGCGATGTGTGCTGCCGCAGGAGCGAGGAACAACATCGCACCTGTCGCTGCACCGGCATTATGGAAATGTCGGAGGCTGCAGCGATGATACGATAACGACGCTTTTGCGCTCGTTCATCGTATCATCTAGGATTTACACACTACGACATCGCAAGTGACGCCGGATGTGCGTCACTTTCGATTTGACCCCACCGACATCGCACCTGCGATGTCGTAGTGTGCAAAGCCCGCCTTAGTGTTCACCACTTATGCAATATCATTGGGGCTTGCTTCATCCTGCAGTGCATTAGTATTGTGGCCACATATCGGTATTGGTTTTTGCACACGATCAGTTATAGCAGCATTTTGGACGCAGCATGTTTTTGCTGCGTCCAAAACGATGCGTTGTACATTACAAGCATGGATGGCTTTATAGAAATCCCATGCCCACTGTGCTTGTTTTTCTGCAGCATAAACTGACATGCGGCGCAGCTTTTCGAGCCTCAGCATGTCAATTTGTGCTGCGGAAAGGCAAGTGTTCTCCACAGGAAGAGCACAGACATGTCCGCAGTGGCCCAAACCCTGATCGTGGGCACGGGCCACTGCGGTCTCCTGCGTAAATCACTGGCAGCCCCGAAGGTAAGGACATACTTGTCACGGGAACACCTAAGCTGACCTTCAGACTGTGGACACTGTGCTGCCCCTCAGAAGTATGCTTCATGGTAGCGAGGTCTATGTCACCAGCGTGACCCTAACTTCTGTCGAAGCCCTGATGTAACTTCCTTCTCCATCCACCCTTGGGGTGAGCCAGGACCGTAAACACAAACCTATCACATGATAGATGAAAAGGATCATGTGACATATTGCGATTCATAGAAAATCTAATATTTGAAAAAAAAATAGACAAACCTGAAAAATTAAAATTTCAAAAGATTTGGTCATCTGTAGTTTGTACGTTTAGGACACTTACATATATTTGGTCACTATTTTTAACCAGTTCTTCTCTTTGTTCTGAATTCGGGTAGATCCACAATTGATGAAAAATTTCCACTGTGGATTTCTTTGCATGTGTTGCTTGCCGATTGCGCTGCAGAATTACTGGATTTTGCTTCTGCATTGAAAGTGGAGAACTCTGCAACAGCTCGAAAGCATTCTCCATTCTCTGTGCAGGAAATGTCCATAGTGTAAGATTAAGATTTGTAGGACATACTGTAGTCTCCTGGGGATTTTACCCTCTGATGCTGTGTGACAGTGGCCTTATGCTACATCACACAGATGTCGCACTTTAGTGCACTGCATTTTTTATGGGTTTTTGAAAAAGACAGAATTCCCTTTTTATGGTATTTCTTAAAGTGCTATGTCATCTCCCATGAGTGATCTTTTTGTAATTGCAGCCATGGATGGGAAAGGAGTGTTTCATTGTTGATTTTTCTAGTACAGAGCAAAATTTATGACGGCCACAAGAACTGCAAGTTGTCCAAGTTCTCAGGCAGCAAATCATCCCAATTATCATACTAACATTGCTATGTGTATCTTGGTGTTTTGCCTTCATTGTATGCCAAAAATATTTGACCCCATGTTCCATCTTTGCCACAAATGTGCATAAAACAATTATTCCAATAAAGTAGGTCATGAAAATCAAACTCTTGGAAAAGGACTTGAACTGTAAGATATCCTTAAAGCAGGCTTCTGGTTTGGGCCATTTTTTATTAGGAAATGGTGTTATGAATTATTACATTTTCCAACATTGTGAGCAGAATCACTCAATTTCAATGTGGCTGCAAAGCTGTTGAAAAGATAAATGTGTTATTCCCATTATCAGGATACCAGATGCCGTATATGTCACCTGTAGACATTGGTGACAGCTGCTGTAAGGAAGTACTGTAGTAGGGTATTTGTTGTTGTGCTCTGATCTAAAATAACTTTAAGAGCTTATGCAGACGAGTGTATAATCGGTCCGTGTGCTGTCCATCTGCAAAATGGGTAGCATACAGACAGCACAAGGACTGATGCAATTCAATGTGGAAGTTCACATAGATGTCTTTACTAACTGACTTATTGTCTATTGTCTGTGTTTAAAAATATTGCACCGTGCATTACTTACACTGACGAGCAAAAGGGTAACAATGTTTTGAACTTTTAACTTGCAGGCTCATATACAGTACATGAAATGAAAGTTACCCAAAAGTACTGATCTATTGCAGGACCAGCTAAAATGTATGTGTGGCGCCCTGGACTAGCCAGGTAGCCACAGACAAAACACACACACCCCCACCCCCGGACAGTTACATTAGTCAGACACAAAACCCTTGTTGCCTCCCTCCAGGGTCTGATGTCCACACCAGGTGGGGCGGAGCTAGGCAGTTGGCCCCACCCACCGAGGAGTTCACAGGCCTGGAGGCAGGAAAGGCAGACAGATTAGTTGAGGAGGTGAAAGTGAGAGGTCACATACTGCAGGTGTCTGGGTCGGAGCCCAGGCACTGAGAGCAAGGTTGGCAGATGGTGGTGGCCGTCTGCAGGAGTTGGTGGAACTCCACAGAGCCGTAAGGACCGGGGCTGGGCGGTGGCCCACCGGTACCGGACCGGGGAAGGGAGTGAAGCTAAGCACACATGCAGGGCCATCGGACCACCGACCAGGCTTGGAGCCGCCGTCAATAGTCAAATCCGAATGTGACAGGAACTCCAGGGGTTTCTCAGCTACTAAGTCCCGATTGAAGGCAACCGTCCACCCAGAGAGGATATACAGCCACCGCCACAGGCTAGAGATCCAAGGGCCAGCGCCTGCGGGCAAAACAGGCTCCTACGGCACCTATATGCCGGGAAGCGGACTACCGGTGGGCAACCACAGGAGTCAAGAACATTTTCAAAGGTGCAGGGAAAGACAGGCACCATCAGGCGTTCGGGGAGAGCACAACAACAACACTGCAGCCGGCTGCGGGACCCGTCCATCCGGCCGTTTTGGTTTACCAGAGACTCTGTCAGTGATTGTCTGAGTGAGTACACCAGTACCGTCCGGCACCGCGCCGCGCAGTCCCCGCACCACAGCCATCCAGCCTCCCCGTCACCACCACCGGGCCCTGGGATCACCAATCCCTGCCCACTGAGGGGACAACATCTCAGCTGCACCCTACCATCTCTCCCGGGATCCCCGTTACCAGCAGCTGTGGTGCCATTATCACCATGACCCGTGGGTGGCGTCACGAACAATCTCCCTAACCAAACCACTCCCCTTTCAATCACGGGTGAGGAGCGCTGCTCGAGTCCCCGGGTCCGGTCCACCGCTCGAGCCACCGAGCAGCAGCAGCAGAAGCCCCGGACCCGAGCGTGGCGAGCGCGTCCCCTCCGCCCGCGACAACTTGGCATCACGAACCGGATCCTACCCATCTACTTACCAGTAGAAGTGCGCCTTGTGGTCCCCGCCGGCGGCGTCCGGCCAAAAAATTTGAAGCGCCGCCTTCTTTGGCGCGAAGATTTCCCGCTCGAGCGTCTTCCCCGAGCAGGGAAGGCGCGAAAGCGAAGCCCCACCCCTAACAAGCGGAAGTGCTAAAGAGAACCAAGGGGGGACGGGAAAAAGATGTCTGCGCCCGATGGAGCCGTTGGAGGAGCGGCGGTCACAGCCGCGGCGGCATGTAACTAGCGCTGCAGCGTGCAGGGACGCCAGGACTCTGCTGAAACACGTTCCTGGATCCAGCCGCAAGATGTGCCAAGAGCTCCAGGCCCAAGTCCACTTCATGCTGGCGAAGTGGACGTCGGAGATGAAGGGCCTGGCCGCAACCGTTTGGGCATCCGAAGTGGAGGTGGTCTCAGAGGAGCGGGTAAGCGACCCACGCCCCTATGTCCCCGAGGGATCGGTCGATACGGTTGAGGGGCCCGGCCTGCTGCCGTCCACCATGCTACCTCCCTCACTGCCCATGCCCGCGGCCAATGCCTCGACCGACTCGTTACCCCTGTCACCGGTAGCGGAGCCCGCAGCGTCTGAGGTAGAGGGCCCGGACCTGCGACCCCTGGGCCTTACCTTTGTCACCGCCCTGGCACCCATCCCGGCTTCCATCCCGACTGCGACGGAGATGACAACGGCCCCGGCAGTCTGCCCGGCCGCAGCAGAGGCGATCCTTGACCAGAGGCCAGCACCGCAAGTCCCGTCAACTGCTCCCAGACCCCGTGCCTCGGCTGAGGCACGGCGGGGATGCAGCTGCCAGGAGGCAGAGCAGGCCACGTCACAGCGGGGTTCCTCATTATCAAAGGTACCGGTCTTAGCCGGCACGGAGGGACTCTGTCTGGGCCCATCCCCCACACCGATTGAACCGGAGCAAGCAGAAGGTGCTCCACACCGGGAGCGGCAGCAACGGCAGCTGTGCCGCGGGATTGCTGTTTAAAGATGAGGAAAAGAGCAGTTGTCCCCCATTGGGACCCTCAGCACTTTATTTTTTCCGTTGAATGAAAATTAATCAATCCGAAAAATCACCTGATTACAGTCCGAGAAGAGAACCAACCCCATTGGGACTGGAGTTGCCCTGTTACTAAGTTCATTCCCATACCCACATGAGAAATTCCTCATGAACATGGCCGAGAACTAGCAGGCCACCCACGAACTTGTGGGCCTGTAAATAATGTTGTGGGATGGCTACCGTTGCCGCCTCCGGAGAGGCTGATTTGGAGGATGGGCCTGGAGGAAAGAGATGGCCCAGACCAGCCACTACCGTAACCGGTGGCGATCCTCCGGTGGTAAGGGGTCCCCCTGGACGTGGGGTCCCCTGAAGTGACATTCGGGTGCGAGTTACCGTACCCGTTCCCGCTCGGGCAGCCTGAACCTGGACTGGGGTAAAGGGGTGCTGCCCACTTCTTAGGGGCAGCATCAGGGCTAGGTTGCTTGGGTGGGAGAGCGGAAGACATCCGTCCGTCCGTTATTAAAAATGTTTATGGGTGTTGTAACGTTTAAGAGGACCTAAAGTATGCTTTTGTTTTATGCTTTACCGTTTTACCATGTTATTTATATTTTTACAGTTTGAAAAATAAACCGGTGATGGACGGGCAGCCCGCGGACGGTCTGCATTTTACCAAGGGGGAATGTGGCGCCCTGGACTAGCCAGGTAGCCACAGACAAAACACACACACAACCCCACCCCCAGACAGTTACATTAGTCAGACACAAAACCCTTGTTACCTCCCTCCAGGGTCTGATGTCCACACCAGGTGGGGCGGAGCCAGGCGGTTGGCCCCACCCACCGAGGAGTTCACAGGCCTGGGGGCGGGAAAGGCAGACAGATTAGTTCAGGAGGTGAAAGTGAGAGGTCACGTACTGCAGGTGTCTGGGTCGGAGCCCAGGCACAGAGAGCAAGGTTGGCAGACCGTGGTGGCCATCTGCAGGAGTTGGTGGAACTCTGCAGAGCCGTAAGGACCGGGGTTGGGCGGTGGCCCACCGGTACCGGACCGGGGAAGGGAGTGAAGCTAAGCACACTGGCAGGGCCATCGGACCCCGACCAGGCTTGAAGCTGCCGTCAATAGTCAAATCCGAATGTGACAGGAACCCCAGGGGATTCTCAACTACTAAATCCCGATTGAAGGCAATCGTCCACCCAGAGAGGATATACAGCCACCGCCACAGGCTAGAGATCCAAGGGCCAGCACCTGCAGGCAAAACGGTTCCTACGGCACCTATATGCCGGGAAGCGGACTACCGGTGGGCAACCACAGGAGTCAAGAACATTTTCAAAGGTGCAGGGAAAGACAGCCACCATCAGCTGTCCGGGGAGAGCACAACAACAACACTGCAGCCGGCTGCGGGACCCGTCCATCTGGCCGTTTTGGTTTACCAGAGACTCTGTCAGTGATTGGCTGAGTGAGTACACCAGTACCGTCCGCGCCGCACAGTCCCTGCACCCCAGCCATCCAGCCTCCCCGTCACCACCACCGGGCCCCGGGATCACCTACCCCTGCCCACGGAGGGGACAACATCTCTGCTGCACCCTACCATCTCTCCCGGGATCCCCGTTACCAGCAGCGGTGGTGCAATTATCACCACGACCCGTGGGTGGCGTCACGAACAATCTCCCTAACCAAACCACCCCCCTTTCACTCACGGGTGAGGAGTGCTGCTCGAGTCCCCGGGTCCGGTCCACCGCTCGAGCCACCGAGCAGCAGAAGCCCCGGACCCGAGCGTGGCGAGCGCGTCCCCTCCGCCCGCGACATATGCATTAATCTAATATATATATAGTATATGTGAGGCTCTTCCGAGGTTTTCCTAGCCGGATGATATCGACAAATTCACCTTATACGCTAATGTCCACTTACAAGGAAAAGGGTAACAATTAGGGATGATTGTGTGCCTCCCACGTGTCAGCAGCCAGGCTGCTCGGATCCGAATCTGTGGTGGCTCGAGAGGGCTTCGGACCCGGGGGTCGTGCGGCTCCTCAAACAAAGGGGGGTTATGTATAGGGGATGGTGTGGAAAGTTTGTGACACCACCCGTGGTGTGTGGTAAGGTGAAGTACCACCGCTGCAATTGGGAGTACCCGGTGGTGATGGTATGGGCAGCCAGGTGTTTAACCTCTCCACGGGTAGGGTGAATGCCCCAAGACTCGGTGATGGTGACAGGGATGTGCCGTTGGGACGGTAAGGGTAACTTGCGTACTCACTCAGTCCAATAACGCTGACACCGACAACTATAATAAACCAAAGTTCTGGACTCCGCTACCGCTGAGGGGGGAGCACACCTGGATCCTATGCCCGTTGGTGTTGCCTGTTAGTCTATGACTTTTGCCTTGGCACCTTGTCTTCTAGTTGCTCCCTTTAGTTTGAAACTAATCGGGTCCCGATCCCCAATGTGGCTAACTGGAGGGGCTTGCTCTCAGGGTTCACGCTTGGGATTTTCTGGACCGTATGTGTGGAAAGTCCTATCGCCCTCGTTGTGCTAGTACCCCGATTTTGGAGTGGGTGGAGAACGGATCTTGAAGGCTCCGTCCTCGTCAGGTAAATTGTCAGGACGCCTGAAGCTTCTCTCTAACCTAGGGCCCACGTACCCTGTCGTGCCCTGGCCCCTGCCCGGTGATGGCACAAGGCCGCCGGCTGTCCTCCTCGACAGTCCATGCCCCTTGTCACGATCCCCTGCAACCGGGGTCCAGCTCCTACCAGGCCCAGACCAACGTCTGCTACCTAGTAGTTCCAAGGAGCCCAGATCCTGACTCCCTCTCTTTTGTGACCTTTCCACTTGAGAGTCACCAACCGACTGACTGACTCCTGACACTCCTGACCTCCCCTTAACCAAACCCCCAAGTGGGCGACCCTATTCCACTCAGGCCGTCCACAGGTGTGTCTGGTGCAGAGTCTTCCTAGGATTTTGATTAGCTTGTTCTTGGCAACACCAATGGTTAGGGACCCTTAACCAAGGAGGAGGTGGATATTGCACAGAAGGGCAGATTTCACAATACCATGTGACGACCTGATAGGCCAGGGCGTCACATTTGAATACCTCAAATATTCGGCTTTGCGAATATCCGACAAATAGGTCGCAGCTATGAGAATATTCGATGCGCAATGTAAGTCTATGGGAAGCCCGAATAGTTCTGAATAGTTGTTATTCGGATTTCCCATAGACTTACATTGCGCATCGAATATTTGTGAATAGTTGACTAGCGGCGACATATTCAGCAAATATTCACAAAGCCGAATATTTGAGGTATTCGATCATCCCTAGTAACAATGTTTTGAACTTTTGGCTTTCAGGCTCCATAACTCATCCTCCACTACAGCTTCAAGCATGAGACTACCTTCATTTTATAGGCAATCATCCTGGCTATCTCATACCTAAATTTGACTTGCAACTATTTAGTTGATTAGATATGAAGATTCTTGTCATGTCACTGCATTTTTACTGTTTTTCACCTAAAAATCTAAAAAATAATTTTATTATTTTGTTCGTATTTTGTAAATCTAGCTTTGGTTTTCAACAATACCTGAATCCTTCTGGACATGTTCTCTATCGGATTCAAGCATGGCTCGACCAAAATCTGATCCCAGGTCTCGTCTACACATTCCTAATGTTTGTTGGTGCATACTGGTCGGGTCACTTGGGTATGTATACAGCTCTTTCTTCAATTTTAACCACTGGTGTTCAATTGGGTTTATCTCTGCTATGAGATCCAATCCAGCACCTCTACTTTATTGTCATTGAACCATTTCTTCACCAATGTTGACGTATGCTTCAGGTCGTTGTCCTGCTGGGACAGTATGTTGTACTTTTCATACTCAAGTGGTCAGATAATTTAAGATCACCAGGAAGTAGATCGCTGGATTTTCAATGAATTAATCAGCATATGCCATACTGTGAAAGATGCAAAGGTATTCTGGCTGTAAAGTTTGAGTCTTGGAATGAGTAGTTTCAATCTTCCGCTAGTAGTGTATGTTAAAAAGTTGAGTCAGGACATGATGTTTTGAATTCTTCTGTGAGATAAGTTTCCACTTTTGGAGGGGGAACTGCTGTTTATGAGTTCAGGTTGCTTTGAGCATAGAGAACTGAAAACTGTCTGCTTTAACCGTGTCTGCGCTAATTTATGATTTTAAAGAGACAGTACTGTACAGAAAGACTGGTGGCTTTAAACTGGGCATAACATGTGTGGCCAAGCTTAATAGGAACTGAAAGTAAAATTGTGGCTATGTGTGATTGTTTTGGTCATCAGTGCATGATTGTACTTGCTTCTCATTGTATGATTAATCTACAGGATGGTTAAGCATCAGGATTAGCATAGTGGCTAGCGAGATCTGCACATCTGGTCCAAAGAGCTGCGGGAGCCTTCCCACTGTACATGGAGCTGGCCTAGGAGGTCAGAGAGCTGTCACATCTAAGCCTTTCTACTATAGTCCGCTGGTCTAATGGGTGAGAGAGCTGTCTGAGCCTTCCCGTTACACCCTGCAGCTCTACCGGGTGAGAGCTGTCTGAGCCTTCCTGTTACACCCTGCAGCTCTACTGGGTGAGAGCTGTCTGAGCCTTCCCGTTACACCCTGCAGCTCTACCGGGTGAGAGCTGTCTGAGCCTTCCCGTTACACCCTGCATCTCTACTTTTAAAGTTTTTTAAAACGTTTTTACATTTTTAATTTTTTTTTACTAGTCCCCATAGGGGACTTTATGACTGCTCAATCCGATCACCTGTGCATTTCTGCTGATCAGAGCAGCTTCGCTCTGATTAGCAGAAATACTTTATTCCTGTGCCAGCAATATCTCGGCTCTCATAGGACATGAGTAATGCCAGCATTAGGGGTCATTAGTTGACCTCACACTACCATGACAACACATTGGTACCCAGTTGGCAGTGGGAAACAGCGCAATCCCATGACACACATGTCTGCTGATCAGATGAGATATATGTGGGAGTTAACGCAGATTCGAAGCCGTAACTGCCGGTAACTGGAGGGAAGCGACCAAGAGCATACCAAGATGTCCTTGGTCGTAAAGGGGTTAAATAAATATTTTTTTTAAAAAAAGTGCCACCTCCCACCTCCAAATTTTGATGCCCAGATAAAATAAAGCCCACAACAGGGGGCTGGTATTCTCAGGTTGGGGAGGACCATGGTTATTGGACCTTGGTTATTGGACCCAGCCTAAAAATAGCAGCGCCCAGAATTGTTGCATCAATTCGATGTGACAATTCCGTATCTTTACCTGGCTCATCCCAATTGCCCTGGTGCTGTGGCAATTGGGATAATATAATGGGTTAATGGCAGCTGTTATTTATCAATTGTCACAGCTGCCACTAAGCCCTATGACACCCCCCGTTACTAATCCTGTAAGGAAAAAGAAATAGACATAGAACAGAGAAAAATCCTTTATTTATAAAAACAAAAAAACTAAACAAAACTATACTCTTTCTCAAATGTATTAACTCCCAATACACCCAGACCCACAATACAACGTCCCACGACAATCCCGGCTCTGCTGCATACTGAAATTGCAGAGGACAGGCATATTAGAGAACCGGAAGACCTTGTGATCGCTGATATCACTGAGTTTACCTGTGGTCACAGCTGGAGGACCCCACGGTACCCCACCTATGACCGTAGGTAAACTCACCTTAGGTGAACTCATTGAAGTCAATGAGACCTGCATTTCCTGGCATTTCTTTTGCCAAGAGATGCAGATTTGGTGCTGGAATCAATACACCACATTCCTGCACCAATACTGCATCTCCTGTAAAAAAAAACCCCAACACATCAGAACTGTTTTTTTTTACCAAGAAATGCTGATTTGGTGCAGGAATTTGGTGTATAAATTCCAGCACCATATCTATATCTCTTGGCAAAAAAACATATTTTTCTGCCAGTAGATACAGGTCTCTTTAAACTCAATGAGTATAAATTCCAGCACCAAATCTGCATCTCCTGGCAGAAAATTGCCCAAAAACCACGATTTTGATGATATTTCAGTGCGGTTTTCTGCCAGCAGATGTAAATTTGGTGGAGAAATCTGGTGCAGACATTTCTGCACTAAATCTGCATCTCCTGACAGAAAATTGTACATAATCTACGTTTTTTTTTGCCAGGAGATGCAGATTTGGTGCAGGAATTTGGTATATAAATTTCAGTACCAAATCAGTTTTCTGCCAGGAGATGCAGGCCTCATTGAACTCAATGAGTTCACCTGAGGTAATGTCTCTGAGTTTAGTGAGTTCACCTGAAGTGAGGTCACTGGGTTCATTGAGTTCTTCTCAGGTCAGTTCACCTGAGGTCACACCTGGGTACCATGGGAACTGTGCACCTAGGTGCATGGGCAATGCATACAGTACCCATAAAGCTGGCAAGGCAGAAGCAATGAAAATAAAACAGGGCTGTCAGCAGGAAAGAATTGCCTTTTTGCCTGCTGACAGCCCTATCTTATTTTGTTATTTAAGGAAACAGACAGTGACATTCTTATCAAAGAAAGATTTTTTCCATTATTCATGATTGATATCATGATGATATCAATCAGATTGTCTATGTAATTGACATTATTTTTATATTGCGTTTAATGTGTGTATATTGATACTAATAAAAATTGTCTTATTGTTTGTTTCATATTGGTGTGCACATTGCCTATGCAGAAACCTTTTTTCTTTCATTTCCATATTATTGTGGACTAACCTGAAGCGAACTCATTGAACTCAGAGACCTCACTTTAGGTGAACACACTGAACTCAATGCTGGATTACCGAATTAGGCAATGTGCGCACATTGAGTATTTGGTTGCAGACATTTCTGCACCAAATCTGCATCTGTGGCGCCCCTGACCTGGTCAGGCACCACTGAGTACTGCACCCATGCTGGGGACAGTACAATACAGGTAATCCAGAAGGCTGACTGGGGTGTGGAACACAGGCGCATAGTGATCAGGTCTCACACATGTACCCATGAGAGGACCCCTGGGGATCCCAGGAGGGGGCAAGCCTTCACCTTCACTGGAATAGTGGAGGGGGTAGAGCCTCCATCTCCTCTCAGGGGGTGTGGTGGAGAGTCTGGTTGCTAGGTGGCGTAGGCAAGAACAGGAGAGGAGGAGCAGTGAGTCAGTTAGAGCAGAGAACTCCATAGGGCTCAGTGAGGAGCAGACCTGTGGGGCTGTGCTGTCTAACAGCGCCCGCGCAGTGGCTACAGACGGGGGAGAACGGTCAACTAGGAGTGCTGCCTGAAAGCCAGCTTCAGCTAGAGAGTGCACGGAGTGGGAAGTAAGGAGACTGCTAGAGAGCACCAGGCCCAACCGGGCGGCAGATCCCGAAGCGAGGATAGATTCACCTTTCCCTGCTAAACCTGCCGGTGTGGGGCTCTTAAAGCCCACACCACAACACTACAAAAGCCGCAGCCACGTAACCGCAAGATTGGGCCCATAGGTCACAGGAGGCAAGAGGCTGGAGTGGCCTGGTCCGGGGAACAAGCACACGGCAAACAAGAAGGGGAGAGAGGCTTGGAGCATCTTCCCTGGGTGACCCCCATAGGGACTAAAAGTCGGGGTCACCCCAAACCACCAAGGGCTAAGGAAGGCGAGTCAGTAGTCACCCTCATAAAGTCAGCCTGAAGGATACCTGGTTCCTACCTGGTTCATCTCAGCTACGCCCGGGTTACTCACCCTGCCACCTGAAGTGAGTAAAAACCCTGAAAGACATCCTGCCTGTGTGGTCATTCTGCGACTTGTGGTACTACAAACCTACATCGGGCCCTGGGGCTTGCCTCACTCTCAGGAGGCTACTACATCTAACTGCACACACCATCAGCCCCAGGCGACCCTCAACCTGCAGTGGCGGTCCCTACTGGCCGCAATACTGAGAGTGGCGTCACGACAAGAAGAAGATCTCCTACCTGTGACGAGATCCAGCTACGTGGAGTCCCTGAAGGTAATGCACCGACACAACACCCGTGGGGCTTCACATCTGGCGTCACGAACAGGATAAGGACTAGACCTGTTCAGACAGGTGACCATGTGCCTGGGCGGTCCGCTTGAAAAATTGGAAGCGCCGCCATATTGCCACCATGAAAAGCGCGCTGAAAAACAACAGCAGCCCGCGCTGGAAGAAGTTACCGCCCACGAAGAGGTGTGGCTACCCAGAGATCCCCTGCAGAGTTCTGACCTTGCCAGCTATGAGAGTGGAAGCGTCGAGAAACGGCGGAACAGAAAGGGAGCCACAAGCCTGCTGCTGGGAGAGGAGCTGCTGAAAGAAGCAGAGCAGAAACTGGACAGCTTGTTACAGGAGGCAGCGAAGAGTCCACTGCTGGGAGATCGTGCAGAAGACGGCGCAGAAGAAATGGCGTCTGACCGCAGGAACCCAGAACCAGGCTCCGCTGCCTGGTGGTATCGGGAGCTGGCCCAGTTCTGTGACCGACTGGAGACCCGGGTCATGGAGCAGATCAGGGAAGAACGCACGGAGCTCCTGGAGATGGCTGCGGCGGTACGGACCTACGAGGGGGGAGCCGCGCGACGCCTGCCAGACCGAGCGGCGACGACGCAGACCCCGATGCTGCTACCGGTGGGTGAGTCGAGTGATGCCCCGGCCAGCGCAAGTGCCCCGGCCCCTGCTGCCACGCCCGCGGTCCCAGAAGAGGCGCCCGGCGCGGCGACGCTGGACCAGGCCGCAGCCACGCTAGAAGCGGCCCGCCAAATCCAGGCCGCCGCAGCGATGCCCCGCCTGTCCCGCAGGGCTCCGACCACCACGGCAGTGCTCATCCGTGCTGCAGGTGTGACGCTGACCCAGGCTGCCACCCTGCTGAACCCGGTCCGCCAAGACCCCAACGCAGCAGCGACGCTAGTCCGCGCCGCAAGTGATATGCTGAACCAGGCCGCAGCCCCGCCGGGTGCGGCCCGCCAAGCTCCGATCGATGCAGCGACGTCCAGCCCAGCCTGCACGGAGCCCCCTGCAACAGCGACACTGATCCAGGCCGCCGCCATGCCAGGCGCGGCCCGCCAAGACCAGGCCGCCGCCATGCCGGGCGCGGCCCGCCAAGACCAGGCCGCCGCCATGCCGGGCGCGGCCCGCCAAGACCAGGCCGCCGCCATGCCGGGCGCGGCCCGCCAAGACCAGGCCGCCGCCATGCCAGGCGCGGCCCGCCAAGACCAGGCCGCCGCCATGCCAGGCGCGGCCCGCCAAGACCAGGCCGCCGCCATACAGGGCGCGGCCCGCCAAGAAGAGAAGACTACCTCATCATTTTCCCCGGCCTGCAAGGCCAGAGCAGACACCGCTCCCCGGTCCACAGAGGTCCCTGATAGGCAGCCCACGGTGGGTGAAGACCCTGCATATTGGCAGATGAAGGCTGACCTGGAGGCCAAATTTCCACAATGGTTGGTGAGCCAATACATACCCCCTCCGCATACCCCAAAGAGTCTCCTGCTAACTCCTGCAGCAGCTACACCAAGGAGTCCCTCACCTGGGCCGGCTGAAGAGCATCCATCCCCGGCACTGCCACAGCTGGAGTGCCAGGAAGAACTAAGGGGGAGAGGAGGCCAGGGAGCAGAAGGGTTGACTCCGACTCCAGTGCCACCCGCGGAAGATGTGTATTCGGAGCCAGAAATGCTGCCATACTCCCGCTGGGATGAGGAAGACCCGACACCGTCTGTTGACGAAGATCAGCCCCAAGACCTCACCTGGGAGTTTGTGAGCTGCCCTCTACAGAACCCAGCCCGCAAGACACGGCGCCACAGAACACAGTATGCTCCAGCCCCACAGTCTCCAGAGCAGAAGGAAGTCACCGCCAGAGACCTACAGGAGAAACGGTCCCTGAGAAGGGCCAAAAGCCAGGCTAGAGGACCCCTGTGTTATGGCGTAGTGGAAGACTTTAATCTGAGAAGCGGCTATGGATTTATTGTAGCACCTGGCATCAAAAAGGGAATATTTGTTAACAGGAGAGATGTCAGCGCACACCTGCCTAGAGGACACCCTGGCAGAAATCTGAAAATGGGAGATTCGGTACAGTTTACCATGCACCAAGGTGAAAGGGGATTGTACGCACTTGATGTAGCCTTACGTACCAGCAAACCCTACAGCCATCCCATGCCACAAGAAAGACAAGAAAGACAAGAAAGACAAGAAAGACAAGAAAGACAAGAAAGACAAGAAAGACAAGAAAGACAAGAAAGACAAGAAAGACAAGAAAGACAAGACAGAGATAAAGAAACAGATACAGAAAAGGAATCAGATGCAGACCAAGAAAGGAAAGACACAGAACCTACAGATGAGGCAACCACAGATGAAGAAAGAGACAAAGAGCAAGAAAGTCACAGGTGCCAGTGCCCAACGTGCCCTCGCCCTAGTGAAAAAGAGGAGTAAAGTAAAGTAAAGTAAGAAATACAGCAAGTTACCAGTTGAAGTTTTGACAAGTTTTGTTTGCAACGTTTTAAAGTTCAAGAATGTGCCCACATAAACTGATGTGAGAAAACCCATAAACCTTAAGGCTATGAACTTGCTATAGCCACAAACTCTCGCAGTGTAAATAGTTACACCAGTGGCACCACCACCAGGGCCAGCCTGTTTAGGGGCTTGGCTCGTCTGCAACCAGGGGGGCCCGTCCGTAGAAAAGGGCCTTGGCTCACCTGCGACCAGAGAGCACGCCTGTTTATGGGGCCTTGGCTCACCACCACAAAGAGGGTACCTGGTCAGCACCAACTGTGGAGGCCGCCTCTGAATCCTGCCAGAAGAGGTTGACGGCGCGGATCCACCAGGCCAGGTATACCCTGAAACCACCAGCCCATGTAAGCCGCCTCTACATCCTGCCAGAAGTGGCTGAAGTCGCGGCCAACGGGAGAGGAAGATTGGAGGAAAGGTCTGGGGAAACGGATGGCCCAGACCTGGTTACCAACAGGACCGGTGACCTGCCTCCTGAGAGGGTTTTGGGTGGGTTAACGGACTTGTGGGTGGAGGGTGGTGATGTCTGATACCTGGTGCTTTTAAATGTTTTACATGTTTTAATGTTTTATGCATTTTAAAATGTTGTCTTGCAGCCCGAGGACGTGCTGGTGATAACTAAGGGGGAATGTGGCGCCCCTGACCTGGTCAGGCACCACTGAGTACTGCACCCATGCTGGGGACAGTACAATACAGGTAATCCAGAAGGCTGACTGGGGTGTGGAACACAGGCGCATAGTGATCAGGTCTCACACATGTACCCATGAGAGGACCCCTGGGGATCCCAGGAGGGGGCAAGCCTTCACCTTCACTGGAATAGTGGAGGGGGTAGAGCCTCCATCTCCTCTCAGGGGGTGTGGTGGAGAGTCTGGTTGCTAGGTGGCGTAGGCAAGAACAGGAGAGGAGGAGCAGTGAGTCAGTTAGAGCAGAGAACTCCATAGGGCTCAGTGAGGAGCAGACCTGTGGGGCTGTGCTGTCTAACAGCGCCCGCGCAGTGGCTACAGACGGGGGAGAACGGTCAACTAGGAGTGCTGCCTGAAAGCCAGCTTCAGCTAGAGAGTGCACGGAGTGGGAAGTAAGGAGACTGCTAGAGAGCACCAGGCCCAACCGGGCGGCAGATCCCGAAGCGAGGATAGATTCACCTTTCCCTGCTAAACCTGCCGGTGTGGGGCTCTTAAAGCCCACACCACAACACTACAAAAGCCGCAGCCACGTAACCGCAAGATTGGGCCCATAGGTCACAGGAGGCAAGAGGCTGGAGTGGCCTGGTCCGGGGAACAAGCACACGGCAAACAAGAAGGGGAGAGAGGCTTGGAGCATCTTCCCTGGGTGACCCCCATAGGGACTAAAAGTCGGGGTCACCCCAAACCACCAAGGGCTAAGGAAGGCGAGTCAGTAGTCACCCTCATAAAGTCAGCCTGAAGGATACCTGGTTCCTACCTGGTTCATCTCAGCTACGCCCGGGTTACTCACCCTGCCACCTGAAGTGAGTAAAAACCCTGAAAGACATCCTGCCTGTGTGGTCATTCTGCGACTTGTGGTACTACAAACCTACATCGGGCCCTGGGGCTTGCCTCACTCTCAGGAGGCTACTACATCTAACTGCACACACCATCAGCCCCAGGCGACCCTCAACCTGCAGTGGCGGTCCCTACTGGCCGCAATACTGAGAGTGGCGTCACGACAAGAAGAAGATCTCCTACCTGTGACGAGATCCAGCTACGTGGAGTCCCTGAAGGTAATGCACCGACACAACACCCGTGGGGCTTCACACATCTCTTGGCAAAACAAACACACAGAAACTGCATGCATTTTCGGTGCAGGCTCGGTGCTTTTTTGCCAGGAGATTCAAATTTGATAAAGTGTCTGCAACCAAATATTCAGTGTGCACACATTGCCTAATCTGGCAATCCAGCAGCGGGTTCAACTGAGTTCACTGAAAGCAGCGGAGAGCCACCGTGAGTGAACTCCAGGGACCTGACTGCCAGATTACTGAACTGTCAGATTGCGGGACACGGCGGCAAAGCAGTCCGACAGTCCGGGAGCTGTGAGGCCTGAAAACCTTAAAGGAACCTTTAAAAGATCCTTTATGAAAGCCTTTAGATTCTTAGAGTTTCCAGCTGTTGGGATACCTGGAGGCTGTGAACTCTAATAACAGATCACAGCCTCCAGATGTCCCAGCAGCTGGGAACTCAGGAAACGTTAAAGGCTCTTTTAAGGGCTCCCTAAAACTTACTAGGTTGACAGCTGCTGCAAGACCCGGTGGGTGTGAGCTCTGGTAACCTAAAGATTACCAGAGCTCACAGCCCCTGGGTCTCCTGGCAGCTGTGAGGCTCGGAAACCTTAAAGAAGCCTTTAAGTGAGCCTTAAAGTTTCTTGGAGTTGGGACACCCGGAGGCTTTGAACTCTGGTAACAGTTCACAGCCTCCAGATGTCCCAGCAGCTGGGAAATCAAGGTACGTTAAAGGCTCTCTTAAAAGCTCCCTTTAAAGGGAATCTGTCACCAGGTTTTTGCCAATTAATCTGACAGCAGCATAATGTAGTTGCAGAGATCCTGTTTCCAGCGATGTGTCACTTACTGGGCTGCTTAGTGTAGTTTTAATTAAATCATTGATTAATCAGCAGTAAGACTACCATTAGAGGACTACTTGTCCTGCTGCCAGGTAGTCCAGCATATACATGAGCTCTGTATAACTGCTAGATCTGCAGCCGAGAAAACAATGATTTTATCAAAATTATAGCAAACAGCTAAGTGACATCACTGGAATCAGGGTCTCTGTCTCTACATTATGTTGCTCTCAGATAGGGGAGCAAAAACCTGGTGACAGATTCCCTTTAAATCACATCTGATTGGCTATGTGCAAGGCAACTGGTGGCTGTTTATTTGCTTTTTCAGACAAGCCAATCAGCACTGTCTATACAATCATGTGTAGAATGTAATGTAATCGGCCGCACGTGCCGATAGGGCATCAAAAAATGAATTGAATTTCATCAGTGTGCTGGATCAGATTTTTATCAATGTTTTCTTGCTGTTTCTGTTTTTAGCATCAGTTTCATCATTTGTTCTTCTTTGCAAAAATAAAAACTGAAGGAAGTTTTTCAAGCTTTTCCTATAAAGAAAAAAAAATCGGTTAAAAATGGACAGCACATGGATGGCACATGGATAAAATCAGAGTACTGTCCCACTTTTACGTGGATCCATAGACTTGTATTAGCAAGTTTGATCCAGGCAGCACGTCTCCATATTTTGGTATACAGTGGAACCTTGCTTAACGAGAACAATCCGTTCTGGGAGTGTGCTTGTTAACCAAGTTACTCGTTCAGCAGAGCAAGATTTCCCATAGGAAATCATTGCAATGCAGACAATTCGTTCCACAACTTGTTAAATGTCCCATCCTGGTCCCCTATTCTGTCATTCCACACATGCACAAACACACACAAACACATACAAACACAAACAAACACGCACAAACACACAAGCACGCACACAAACGCACATATTATATGCTCACCTTACCTTCCGTTCCATCGCCGGTCTCCTGGGACTTGCTGTTCTCCGGTGCGGGCCGTGTATCGGGTTACCATAACGACGAGGGAGGAACTTCCTGTCAAAGCGCTGACGTCAAAGGCAGAGCCGCTTGCCTCTGATTGGCCAGCGCGCTGCCTTTGAGTAGCGTCTGACAGAGGAAGTTCCTGCTTCGTCGCTATGGATGCCGATGCACAGCCTGGAGTGGAGCGGCGAACTACAGTACCCAGGAGGCCGGCGATAAAACAGAAGGTACACATATTATATGCTCACCTTACCTTCCGTTCCATCGCCGGCCTCATGGTACTTGTAGTTCGCCGCGAGGACGTCGCGATGTACCCGGGAACTACAAGAACCATGAGGCCGGCGGTGGAACGGAAGGTAAGGTGAGCATAATACTGTATGTGTGTACATGCTTGTGTTTGTTTGTGTGTGTTTTGTGCGTGCTTGTGTGTGTTTGTGTGGACTGCAAGTGCGGGTCAGAGCGCAGTGGATGGACGGAACCGGAAGTGTGTGCGGTGAGGATTTTGCTCACACAGCAAAGCTTTCTCGTAAAGCGGGTTACAAATTTACAGAAAGCTTTGCTTGTTAAGCGAAATTCTCGTTAAGTGGGTTACTTGTTAAACGAGGTTCCACTGTAAACCAATCAGTTGGCAAAAGTACACGCCAACAGCTACATAGACTAAGGCCTGAAACACACGTCCGCAAAAAACACGCGTGTGTTCCGCGGTCCGTTTTTCGGGTCCGTGTTCCATTTTGGATGTCCGTTTCTCCGGTACGTGTGACATCAGTGTGATGGCGTATGCTTGCCGTGCGTGCGTGTTGAATGTCCGTGTATGCGTGAGATACGTACGTGTGCATTCCGTGTGCAGTCCGTGTGTCTTGAGCCGTTTCACGATTTATAAAAAAAAAAAAAACACACGGACCGTACGTGTCATGTACGTGCAGACATGGACCCATTGACTTTAGCGGGTCCGTGTCTGCATGATGCCGGTGAAACGTGGACATGTCATCCGTGTTAAAAAACGCACACACGTACAAACCACACGGACACACGTTCCGTGTGTCTTAATGTGTGTGTGCCTGTTTCCATAGGGTAACATTGGTGCACTTGTGTTCGTGCCGCCGGTACGTGTGAAAAAGTCCCAAACACGTACCGGAGGCACGGATGTGTGTTGCAGGCCTAAAACAGGTATAAAATTTCAGTAAAAACCTCAGATAAAAACTGACGTGTGAATGAAGCCTTTTGATTATTTTAAAGAAGAAAAACAATGTAGATATGTAATCTAGCACTGGAACTAGTAAAAATGACAAAGTGTATTAAACAACATTAAAATATATGAATAAAAAATGTAAAGCTCTGGACAGGTAGCAGCTAAGTGCCATCTGTCCGGAGCTTTCTGTTTTTCTGAAATCTTTACTACTGTGTTTTTCAAAAAATAAGACATCCCCCAAAAATAAGTGTAGCACCCCTGAGACTGGGTGCTACAAGGTATTGAATTGTATGTATTTTTATGTAGTTTATAATTTCCGTCCACCCTGAGCAGGAAGAGGTTAAAACCTGATAAGTTCCGTTTCCTGTATCACACAGCCTCACACACAGAGGGAACATTCCTTAGGTGGGGAATGTGCAGGAGGGAGTTACAAAACAGACAGTTTAGTTTCAGTTTACTTCAGAACGCCTTGGGAAAGCAGTGGGAGTGTATGCAGTGACTAGCTCCCTGAGAGCTCTCTCTCTCAGGGAGGCAGAGCAGAGGAACCACCAGTTCCAGACAGGTTCATACACCCTTTCCTTACCTGGGACCGGGCGAGTGGATGGCTGAGGACCCCCAAGCTGAGAGAGATGCCAATTAGGAGGCTCCAGGTCCATTAGCCAGCAGAGACTTGGAATGGGAGAGGTGGCTAGGCGGGAAGGAGTTGAGAGCCTGGGACCGGTAGTCGTGTGGCATGGAGAAGAGGGTTACAGAGCCTCTCAGCTTCGGGTGGCAGAGTAGCGGATCTCAAGAGCTCCAGAGACCAGGAGGGAACCACCACAGGAGCGTATAAAAAGGAGAAAGTCCACAGGCTGTCCTACCAAACTTTGACCTCTGCTCTGCCTGGGAACGACCGGAGTCAGCACAGTAAAAACCAGTATCCTGGGTGCGACATAAAGAAGTGTGAGTAAACAAATCTGAAACCCGCAACCCAGTGACTCTGACTATGTGTTGTCGCCTTGTGATCCCTCCCTGGGACCGCTCCGCCTGTGGGGAGCGATATCATCCTGGCTGCACCCTAACATCTTCCCTGGCGAGGTACCCTGCAGCGGTGCCGTTATCCCTGGCCGCATTCCACAGGTGGCGTAGTCGATATCATCCGTTCCACTCCTGGAGGGAGAAAGGTCAGAGGAAGGGTCCACTCCACAGCGGAAGAGGCCGGGACCCCAGTCACCACTGTAACCGGTGACGACCTCTCCAGGTGCAATCCTTGCCAACCCCCTTTTACTGTGCACCACGGGGCCACGACTTGTACAAACCACTGGCCTGGCAACGGGTATACAAGGTACGGATTTAAGCTCCTATCTTCTGCTCCGTGGGGTGTTACATAAGCCCCAGCAGGGATTTTCAGCATTTTCAGAGCAAGACTTAAATATAAGCTGTACCCCGAAAATAAGACCTAGTCACGGTTCAATATGAAGTGTCCGTGCAGCTGTGCAGCTAAAAAAGTTAAAGATACTGCAGAACACTTCATTATAGAAATCAGACACCCCCAAAAGAGAGAAGAAAGAAGACAGAAGACCCAGCAATCATACTAACCAGACGCTGAGCGGGAGGACCTGCAGTGGAACGCACACACACACATCAGATCGCACACACACACATCAGATCGCAAACACACAGACATCAGATCGCACACACACACACATCAGATCGCAGACCCACACACATCAGATCGCAAACACACACATCAGATCGCACACCCACACACATCAGATCGTAAACACACACATCAGATCACACACAAATCAGATTGCACACTCACACACATCAGATCGTACAATCACCCATCAGATCGCACACCCACACACATCAGATCGCACACCCACACACATCAGATCGCACACCCACACACATCAGAACACACACACAATCACCTATCAGATCACACACACGCCACATCCAGCAATACAGATTTCTTTTGTGCGGCAGAATCCTGAGATGGAGTGAGGTGGAACGCAAGGAACTGCGGCTGCGGTTGGAATGATTACAGGACCTGTGATATGTAACTTCCTCCCATCTTTCCCTGTGGCCGGAGGCATTCTGTACCACCGGATGTGGTGAGTGACTAGTGTGTGTGCATGATCTGATTGGTGATTGTGTGTGTGTATGAGTGTGTTTGCGCGATCTGATGTGTGTTAGTGTGACGGCCAGAAGCAGAAGAGGGCAGCGTGCAGCATACCTGCTGAGGATGCCCGTCGGAGATTACAGAGAGGACCTGGGAGCCACACAGACATCCGGGGTCTGGTAAGTATGAGTCTCCTGGAAAGGGGTTCTGCTTTTTTTGTGGAGGTAAACTTACCCCCAAACATGTTTCTCCAAGAATAAGACCTACTCCAAAAATAAACCCTAGTAATTTTTCGGGGGTAAAAAGAAGTATACGACAGTGTCTTATTTTTGGAAAAACACAGTAGTTCCGATGCTGGATTACACATATTTTTTTTCTCCTGTCTACTCATGGATACCGGCCTCAAAATCTGTGCATCGGACATGTGTTTCTAGCAAAGCCTGTCCCCCAATCATTCTCCCATGTTAGGCTGCGTTCACATGTCCTGTAATGATCCGTTAGAATGGATCCTGCAGAGATCCGTTGGCAAAATGATTTCTGCCGGATCCGTTTTTTTAACATAGGAGTATATGGAGGACGGATTGTTACCGGATTACTATTTATCTTCCATTTGAAACGGATCCTGTAAGAAAGAAACGGATGTCACAAATGCAAGAAAACCATATGACTAAATAGCAATAAGTTAACGGATCAGTCCTCCATAGACTCCCATGTTAAAAAAATGGATCCAGCAGACATCAGTTATAGCAAAATGGACATGACGTATCTAAAAGGGATAATTGGGTCTCCCATGTACCAAAACACCTCTTAACCACTCTACTTGAAATAAAGACATAACAACTTTTTTGGGCGAATGGCCACAGCTTTTATTTAACAGTATACATGTATCAAAACTTGTGGCTCAGCATGCCACCCTCTTTAAACATAAACCGATACATGTATACCCTCCCAACTGGCAAACAACCGATAGGTCCGTCCAAGAAGCCACTAATCATCCTTATCCCCTGGCCGTAACATACCACTGGCCCAGAGGACCACCTCGGCTGTGTCCAACCAACCCAAGGTGTGGGGTACTAACGTTCCATCGTTAAAATACCCCTCCCCAGAACCTGCAGGACCTACGCCCACAAGTTCCCAATCCTGTCTGAAGCCACTACCCCTGAGTGACTTCATACTCCCCACCGACTATCGGTGCTCCCAGCCTCTAGGAACGGACCTATCCCCCCGCTGCGACAAACAAAGAAAACCACCAAATAAACCTTTGTTATTTTTTTTTTTTTTTTTTGAATTTTTATTTATTTATTTTTTTTTTTTTTATAATTTTACGGTTTTTTTTTTTTATATTAAGGGCGGGTGGGCGGGCCAAACACGACTGGCACCAACGGCAAAAGAGGAGGTACTGCAACTAACTGCCCCTTATAAACCCCCCCCTTTTCTCCCCACCCCTCATGACCTCTGGCCCAATCCTCGCCGCTCACCAAACCACCAATCCCTTAATCCCTTACACAGCCCTATTCCCTCAACATTAACCCCTTCCTACCCTATACCCTCCCGATAGTCATGGGCTCATTCACCCCTATGGGGCTCATTGCCCATCTTGACGTATCTAAAAGGGATAATTGGGTCTCCCATGTACCAAAACACCTCTTAACCACTCTACTTGAAATAAAGACATAACAACTTTTTTTGGGCGAATGGCCACAGCTTTTATTTAACAGTATAAATGTATCAAAACTTGTGGCTCAGCATGCCACCCTCTTTAAACATAAACCGATACATGAATACCCTCCCAACTGGCAAACAACCGATAGGTCCGTCCAAGAAGCCACTAATCATCCTTATCCCCTGGCCGTAACATACCACTGGCCCAGAGGACCACCTCGGCTGTGTCCAACCAACCCAAGGTGTGGGGTACTAACGTTCCATCGTTAAAATACCCCTCCCCAGAACCTGCAGGACCTACGCCCACAAGTTCCCAATCCTGTCTGAAGCCACTACCCCTGAGTGACTTCATACTCCCCACCGACTATCGGTGCTCCCTATCGTGTCGATTTCTATGCCCAAAAAGCATAAAGCAGTCACTGGCCCTTCCGTTTTGTCTTTTGCCAAAGGAATACCCAAACTCTGCGCTATCCGCTGCAACGTAAACAACAACAATGAACAAACCGAGGACCTTGCCGGCCCAACACAAAGGAAATCGTCCAAGTAATGGATCACGGAGTGCACCCCCGCCATGTCCCGGACTACCCATTCCACAAAAGAACTAAACGCCTCGAAATAAGAACAAGAAATAGAACATCCCATGGGCAGGCAACGGTCCACATAAAACTCTCCCTCCCACATACATCCCAACAGATGCTGACTGTCCGGATGCACTGGGAGCAAGCGAAAAGCTGCCTCCACATCCGCTTTTGCCATCAGGGCCCCACGCCCGGCTGCCCGCACCAAATCCAAAGCTCTGTCAAAAGAAACATAACAAACCGCTGACAGCTCAGGTGATATCCCATCATTCACCGACAACCCAGCCGGGTAGGATAAATGATGTATGAGCCGAAATTTCTTCGGCTCTTTTTTGGGAACCACCCCCAATGGCGAAATCCGAAGATTGGAAATTGGTGGGTCCTGAAAGGGGCCCGCCATCCTCCCTAATTCAACCTCCTTGTCCAGCTTCTCTTTCACAACCTCCGGGTGTTCCCTTGCAGACCTCAAGTTACCCGGGCGAAAAACTGGGGCCCCAGATTCAAACGGAATCCGAAAACCCTCAGTAAAACCCTTCCTCAATAACTCGGCCGCCCGTACATCCGGATACCTACTTAAATAGGGAAGCATCGCCTCTACCCTCACCGGCGTCCTCCCTTTTTCCAGCCCCCTCCCCGGGCTTACCCTTCCCTTTCTTAAAGCACCTGGACACAGGATGGGAACCTCCACATCCGGAACACTCGTGCTTGAAACGGCACGAGGCCCCAAATTTACACTGTCCCTCATTGAATTGCCAGCAAGCTCCTTTTCTCTGACCCGCCGAAGACCCGTTGCTTGTACCCGAACCCCCGGCAGCCCCACGAAAGGGCTGAGCCGGGGCTGTCATTAACCTCATCCACAAGGAGATGTCCTTGTGGTCCCATTTTAGTCCGGCCCGCAGAGCCTTGCGCTGCCGAAACTGTTCGTCGTACCTCAACCAACCTAAACCGCCGTACACTCTATACGCCTCCCCAATCGAATCCATATACCCGAAAAGTGCGGAACAATGTTCCGGCTCCTTTTCCCCAATGACACTGGCTAAGATCGCAAAGGCCTGTAACCAGTTGGTAAATGTCCTGGGAATAAGCCTATACCTCCTCTTTTCCTCATCCTCCTTCTCCTTTTTTGAGTCGCTTGGCTTCACCTTATCCAAGTTAAATTTCTCAAGGGGAAGCAGGGAAAAAATTTCCACATACTCCCCTTTCCATATCTTCTCCCTCACCTCCTTTTTTAAATGCACCCCCAGCGGACTCTCGAAGCAAACGTATACCTCGCTCCGCGCCCTATCATCTAGCCGCACCACCTCATCCTCTTTCTCCTTTTCCTTCTCTTTTTCCCCGTCCTTCTCCGCGCCCGACCCGGCCGCTACTCCTGCCACCTGTCCTGCTTCTGTCGCCACTGCAGCTCCCTGCGTAACAACACTCTGCGCCGCCACCACCGGCGGCACGCCACCCGAGGGACCCACCCAAGCCCCCGCCGGAGAACCAGACCCGCTCGCTCCTGCTCGCTCAGCCGACAGCCCCTGCAACACCCCCAATAACTGCCCCCAAAACTCTGCCCCCGGTAACGCCGACGGCTCCCGAACCCCAGAGCCCTGCGCACTCGCCGACACAGAAGACACCCCCCCCACACTACCCGCAACATTAAGCATACTCGTCGTTCGCTCACCGGGCTGCCTCTGAATCGGATCCGGAACAGCCGTATCACGAGTCTCCTGACGCTCCATCCGTCTCGCTGTGTTGTCGCTTCCGTCCTCGTCACCAGAGTCCGAATCGCCGCTGAGGACCTCAGGGGGGACCAGCAAGGGGACAGCTCGCGATTGGCGGCCGTCAACCCCCACGGTCACCGCACCCTGCTCCTCCAATCGCCTCCTGCTGGACCTTTTTCGTGTCGCCCGACGCGGCGTCCTGCCGCCGTCCACCCACGATGATCCCGAGGTCGGCTGCTGCACTTCGGCTCCACTTGCCATCCCCACTGGTCTCCCTCCCTGCCGACTGCAGGAAGGCCGTCCGGCCTCCGATATACGCTGAGTCCTCCCCCCAGCACGATCCACGCTGGGGGGGACCGTCACCACCGACATCCTGCTGTGGCCCTGCCGGCTGCTGGACCCATCCCCCGCAGCCCTTTGGCTGGCGATCTGCAGCTCCTGTGCTGCACTCTCCGCACGTCTCCCCTGCCGTCTGCAGGGAGTTCCCACCGACACATCGTTCCGCAGAGCTCTGCCCCCGGCCGGCACATCACCGGGGGCTGCTGTTAATCAGGACCGGGGCCTTGCCGCCCGCGGACCGGAAGTAGGCCGCAAACAAGCTCCGCCCACCTCCGGCCCGCAGGATCTCCGATGAGGATTCCTCCCGGAGGCCGGCAAAGCTCCTGCAGGCTGGTGAGGGCTCCCCTGCCCCGGAGGGTCCCGTAAGGGGCTCCTGGATCTCGCTCCCCTCCCGCTGGGGGAGTAACGCTCCGGCGGCCGCGACCGCCGAGCACGCAGCACAGGTCCGGGTGCTGCAGCCGCAGCCACAGCTGAGGGCACCATCGCTCCGTCCCCACAGGCCGCACGCAGCTGCTCCCGCACCACATCCACTCCCAGGACTTCCGAGGCTCCACGGACCCACTCCAACAGCGCAGCTAGGTCAGCCATTCTGGAACCGGCGATGCTGACCAAACACGACTGGCACCAACGACAAAAGAGGAGGTACTGCAACTAACTGCCCCTTATAAACCCCCCCCTTTTCTCCCCACCCCTCATGACCTCTGGCCCAATCCTCGCCGCTCACCAAACCACCAATCCCTTAATCCCTTACACAGCCCTATTCCCTCAACATTAACCCCTTCCTACCCTATACCCTCCCGATAGTCATGGGCTCATTCACCCCTATGGGGCTCATTGCCCATCTAAACCAGTTATCTTTGCACAACTTTTTTCCCCAACAGATCTTTGCAGGCTCCGCTCTCACGGATGACTACAGGACATTACATACATGCTCACAGTCTAATAACTATACCCACATATCTGACCAACAGATACCTAAGAATGTATATCACTGATACATACATGACATGGACAACAACGAGTTGTCCTTAAGGCCGCTTTACATGCTACGACATCGCTAGCAATTGCTAGCGATGTCGAGCGCGAAAGCACCCGTCCCCATCCTACATGCGATATCGTGTGATCGCTGCCGTATCGAACATTATCGCTACGGCAGCGTCACACGCACATACCTGCCCTGTGACTTCGCTGTGACCGGCGAACCTCCTCCTTTCTAAGGGGGTGGTTCGTTCAGCGTCACAGCAACGTCACAGCAGCATCACCGAACCGCCGCCCAATAGAAGCGGAGGGGCGGAGATGAGCGGGACGTAACATCCTGCCCACCTCCTTCCTTCCTCATTGCAGCCGGCCGCAGGTGTCACACATAGCGATGTATGCTGCCGCAGGAGCGACAAACTACTTCGTACACCGAGCAGCAGCGATATTCGAGAATAGTGGGGCATGTCACCGATGAGCGATTTTGACCGTTTTTGCGACGATTCAAAATCGCTCATAGGTGTCACACACAACGACATCACTAAAGCGACCGGATGTGCGTCACAAATTCCGTGGCACCAACGAGATCGCTTGAGCGATGTCGCAGCATGTAAAGCGGCCTTTAGACTAAACGGTACTTTACATGCTGCGACATCGATACCAATATATCGTCAGGGTCACGTCGTTAGTGACGCACATCCGGCGCCGGTAGCGACATCGCAGCGTGTGACACCAAGGAGCGATGATCAACAATCGCAAAATCATTCAAAAACGGTGATCGTTGACACGTCGCTCCTTTCCTTAATATCGCTGCTGCCACAGGTACAATGTTTGTCGTTCCTGCAGCATCACACATCACTCTGTGTGACACCGCAGGAGCGACGAACATCTCCTTACGTGCGTCCACCGGCAATGCGGAAGGAAGAGAGGTGGGCGGATGTTACGTCCCGTTCATCTCCGCCCCTCCGCTTCTATTGGCCGCCGCTTAGTGACGCCGCAGTGACGTCGCTATGACGCCGAATGCACCTCCCCCTTGAAAGAGGGATTGTTCGTGGGTCACAGCGACGTCGCTGACAAGGTATGTGCGTATGACGCTGCCGTAGAGATAATATTCCCTACGGCAGCGAGCACCAAATGTCGCACGAATGACGGGGGCGGGTGCTATCGTGCTCGACATTGCTAGCTATCGCTAACGATGTCGCAGCGTGTAAAGCACCCTTTAGGCTACAAGTCTGCAGTCCCTCTATGTATCCCTCTATGTGACTGCAGACTTGTGAATCCTCACACTGCGTACACTGCACACTATGAGGATTCTCCGACGTAAGCGCGTGACTGCAATTATCTGATTTCCATACAAGTGGTCATGTGCCGACCTGATGGGCGCGGCTTTGCTCAATGCAAGTGTACTGAGTGAGGCCTATATAGTCTAGTTGGAATGTGGACTTAAGTATGCAAATTGCATATTTGTGATCACATGACCGCCTGCTCCTGGAGAATCTTCACAGTGCGCACTTAGGGGTACTTTGCACGCTGCGACATCGCAAGCCGATGCTGCGATGCCGAGCGCGATAGTCCCCGCCCCCGTTGCAGCTGCGATATCCTCGCGATAGCCGCCGTAGCGAACATTATCGCTACGGCAGCTTCACATGCGCTCACCTGTCCTGGGACGTCGCTCTTGGCCGGCGACCCGCCTCCTTATTAAGGGGGCGGGTCGTACGGCATCACTGTGACATCACACGGCAGGCGGTCAATAGTAGCGGAGGGGCGGAGATGAGTGGGATGTAAACATCCCGCCCACCTCCTTCCTTCCGCATATCCTACGGAAGCCGCGGTGACGCCAGTAGGAGATGTTCCTCGCTCCTGCGACTTCACACACAGCGATGTGTGCTGCCGCAGGAGCGAGGAACAACATCGGACCGTCGCATCAGTGTAATTATGGATTACGCCGACGCTGCACCGATGATACAATTACGACGCTTTTGCGCTCATTAATCGTATCATCGAACCTTTACACAGTACGATGTCGCATGCGATGCCGGAAGTATGTCATCTTCAATTTGACCCCACCGACATCGCACCTGCGATGTCGTAGTGTGCAAAGCCCGACTTAGAGTGACTGTACACTTGTAGCCTAAGGCAGGACAACCTCTCTAAAGGGAATGTGTCACCACTTTTTTGCTCCCCCATCTGAGAGCAGCATAATGTAGAGACAGAGACCCTGATTCCAATGATGTGTAAATACTGGACTGTTTGCTGTCATTTTGATAAAATCAACGTTTTTCTGCTGCAGATCTAGCAGTTATACAGAGCTCATGAATATGCTGGACTACCTGCAGCATGCCAAGTAGTCTGCTTGCTCCTACCTCTTTGCATCGGATTCTGATCCCCATAGACTTTTTATGGGGACCAGCATCTAGCCAGATACCAGGGATCAATCCCCCGCCGACCCAAAGTCAGCAGGAAATTGATCTGCCAGTCCTCCCATCACTAGTGAAAAATGCAGGGACAAGACACAAAAAGAATTAACATGCTGTATCTTCAAAAACACAACCAAAAAAAGGTGCACTATGCAGACAGCAAAATAGAAATCTCATAGCCTTTGCTGGGGGAAGGAAATGCATGCTTTTGGGTGCATTTTTGTGACTACAATCATGCATCAAAAATGCAGTAAAAAATGCATTGTGCGGATGAGACCTAATGGTAATCTCCTGCTAATTAAATAGTGATTTTATAAAAGTTACAGTATGCTTTCCAGTAAGTGACACACTGTTGGAATCAGGATCTCTGCCCCTACGTTATGCTGCTCACAGATTAGGTGGCAAAAACCAGGTGAAAGATTTCCTTTAAGACACACATTGTATGTTGTTTGTTTTTTAAAGGAATGTACATATGTCAGGAAGTGTTTATGTGTGTGTGTGTGTATGTGTGTGTGTATGTGTGTGTGTGTGTGTGTGTGTGTGTGTGTATGTATGCGTGTGTGTGTGTGTACGTGTGTGTATGTGTGTGTATGTGTGTGTGTGTGTGTGTGTATGTATGTATGTGTGTCTGTGTGTGTATGTGTGTGTGTACGTGTATATGTATGTATGTATGTGTGTGTTTGCGTGTGTGTGTATATATATATATATATATATATATATATACTGACTGTTAAGTGACTGATGTAGCTGGGCTTTGCAGTTCCACACCCTGTAGGCAGCCATCTGTGTATAAGCCATGCAATTCATGAACTTGCCTGGGAAGATCTTACATCTCCAACCAACCAAATTTGGTTTGCATGTAATCCACAGCGCGGCCAAACCTCAGGGGATGAAAGTACAAACATTTCCTTGATGCTTGTCTTGGCAGTAAATGATTTGAACACAAGATGTCACTCTCTGCGTGAGAATCTGACGTTCTCAAGAAGATATTTTTATCCTTTTGGTATATACAGCGGAAATAAAAACAGTTAAAAGTTTTGAGAGTCTCTGTATAAAATACTGCACCGTCAGTATGTAACATGGACATATATACCATGAGTGAGAATCAAACATATTATGTAAATAGAGCTAAATAATAATAAACAATGTAAAGCGCACACATGGAGTGATTGTAATGTAAGACCAATCTGACAACTGATGAACCCTTAGATAATGATGATGATGAAGATGATGATGAGGATGCACTGACCATGAGAAAACATGTATATAAACAAGGAAAGTTTATTAACAAGCATAAAACATTGACAATGAACTCTAAGCCACACAAGATTAGTAACTACTGGACTTAAGGCCGCTTTACACGCTACGATTTATCTGACGATATGTCGTAGGGGTCACGGTTTTCGTGACGCACTTCTGTCATCGTTAGCGACGTCGTTGCGTGTGACACCTACGAGTGAGTCCGAACGATCGCAAATAAGTTGAAAATCGTTGATCGTTGACACGTCGTTCAGTTTCAAAATATTGTTCGTTGTTTGGAACGCAGCAGACATATTGCTACGTTTGACACCCTGCCAACGATGAACAACATCCACACGACCGCCTCGGTCAAACAATATGTCGCTGAACGATGTAGCGTTGTTTTTGAGATAGTTACGTGTGACCGCTAATAAACAACCTATGAGCGATCTCGTCAAATCGTAACTACGATCTGGGCGTGTCATGTCGCTAACGAGATCGTCAGATAAATCGTAGCGTGTAAAGCGGCCTTTAGTGTCATTATTACCCCAAAGCACAGGAGTCTCCTGTTTACACAGGAATTACATTTTACAGCCATAATGGGGTACACAAAACTCTTACACTAAAATACTTTATACAGAAAATGTATCAGAAATCATAGTGGATCTGATGTAGGAAACACCCCCTAATGTAACCCCATGACTGTCACTTACCTTGCAGGAAATCAGAGGACCCTAACCAGCAATACATGCAGTACAGTAACTAAGCCCCACCATAAGAGCAATGTACAGTGATTCTCTCTGTCCACAGCAGCTTCTACTTCCTCTAACTTGGCTTTCATTACCATATTTGAATGAGTTTCCTCTGAGTGTAAAATGTGGGATCTGTGATAAAACATCAGGATTGAGCCTTGTCCAGAGAAATCCATGGCTGTAGGAGCAGTCAGCAGAGCATTGCAGCTCCAGCCTAGGTGGAAGCCCCTGAGCTCCAGGCATCTCATCTGTGGAGGGTTTCTTCTAGAGAAGCTTCCTTGTGATTGCAGAATCCCAGGATCCAGTTACAGGGAGCTGCGCCACCCTTAGATCACATGGTAATTGTTGCTATTTCAGGGATCAGGACTTGAGAGTGCCACAAAGCTCTTTTTT